>NC_056524.1:150421796-150585988 GCF_019175285.1 Sceloporus undulatus | reverse complement strand
ATAATAATAATAATAATAATAATAATAATAATAATAATAATAATAATAATAATAATTGTTTTATTTATATACCGCTATTCCAAAGATCATAGCGGTGAACAGCAAGTAAGCTAATTAGCAAGTAAGCAAGTACATGAGAATTCCTTTCTACTTTTTCTTCACTTTTCATGCTAAGGCAGGAAATGAATACACATTCTTACATGGAACTAACAGCAGTTTCTGAGCAGGGCAATTTAAACTGAGGAAACAATGCAGATGAAAAGAAAAACAGTTCCCCCAGACCAATGTTGTTGCAATCAAATCTAGAGCTTTTTAATAATTATCATATCCCAGGTGTCTATCGCATTAGTTAGTTGTTTCACGTCATTCCATTTGAAAACCACTGTTCCCTTACATGGAAAGATAGCTGAATGGCAAGGCACTCTTTTGCACCTTCACAGCATTTGCATTTCATCGGCATTACAGTCGCCCCTCCTAGCTGAGATCTGTGACCCTGAATATCCACAGAGGGGCGACCTCCACTATTTTCAATGGTACACGCGCCCAGGGGCATGCCCCGTTCAAGCCAATGGGGCTTGAATATATGCAAGCCTCTGTTTTCGTGGGAGGGGGGGTCTGGAACAACCCCCCCATGAAAACAAAGGGTTAACTGTAGTTCAAATGTTTGCTTTCTTGCACTTGAAATCCAATAATGCCCTTTATATCACTGTTTGCTCTGTTTCCTGCTCCATGATTGGTAAGGTTTTTTTTTAAAAAAAAAAGAACAGCAAGAAGCCGTAATTTGCAATTATATAATGATACTATTATGAAACCTCCTATTTCCAACTCAGGTTGTGAAGATGAATACACGCTATATCACTTCCACCATTTTCCCCTTATATTTTCCCCATGAACCAACACTTGCCAGTTCAGGATCTTTCCACGTCAAAACCTGAAACTTAGGCATGGTTCCAGTTGATGTCATTAAGAATTATGCATTAAGTACCAACCACAGTTGCTCACAGCTTGTCATTCAAATACACAGAGTGAGAAGGGAGTGGGGGGAGAGAGCATGTTTTTCTGCTTGAAAATCGTTAGAGAAATCTTCCCAGATCAAGGTAAAAAGAGGAAATTACTGGATTCCTTTTCATTTACTGAGGGCGATTTAATATAGCAAATTTGCTTCTAGCCAGGAGGTGCATGCAGAGTAGACTGTGAGTACTGGCATGCAAGGACTGGAAGGAAGAAGTAAACTAAGTAAGTGAATACATAGAGCTCCTGGAGAGTCTTTGCAGGTTCCAGCAACAAATCCATTAAGCCTTACAAATTGTGGCAAGTTGCTGCTCTACCAGCTGAGTGAGAGATTTGCACACAGTCTTTTCCTTTTGCTTGGGGATGAGCCCATCAAAATTGCATTATTGCATCCTCACCTCCTGCCTAGAGATGACCCATAAAAAATTGAGACTTGAGGTCAAGGCTTGAATTCTGGCAATCCTAGTTAGGAGATCCACTGGCCTCTCAAGAATCATGTATGAACTGGCCCCATGTACTCTTTCCATTTGACTCTTCATTCTGTCCTGATTGCCATGAACCCATTGGCTTCTTTCAAACATCTGTATGGATCAGTTCCGAAAGTGAAAACCAATTTTAGGAACGAAAGATGTTTCCTATATTCTGAACAGGTAACTCCTCCAAGGCAGAGAGCAGGCTGATCCCATCATGGCTACAGTGGTACCTCGGGATACGAAATGCGCGGGTTACGAAATTTCCGGGATACGAAAAAGTTGGATTGGCAAAAACTGTTTCGGGTTACGAAATATTTTTCGGGTTACGAAATTCATTTCGGCGCGAAATTCAAATGCTATAGGCTTCCAGCGCTAACGGAAAGCTATTTCGGGTTACGAAATTTTCGCGTTACGAAGGGAATGGCGGAACGAATTAATTTCGTAACCCGAGGCACCACTGTACTGGTTTTTCTGATTGCAGCTTTTCTTGCTTTGTAGAAACTGGAACAGAAAGAGAGGACAATAGTAACTTTTCAGGTGCCAATGGAGTCCTTACAAACTTGAAAAACTTTATTAAAACAAAAACTCCCACTTCCACCAGCTCCTTAAAAGAACAAGTTATGGAACCAGGTTCCCTTATGAAGCTCCCTAGTACCAGTCCTATTTCCATTTTAAAAAATGGTATTCCAAATTTACTTAGGTACTTCAGGACAGAAAAGGTGGAAATTTCAATAGGGAAAGGAGTTTCACATACTTTTTATAAACAACACTTCTCAAGATACAGTATATATTCCCATGCCCAAAGGTAACATTGGCCCTGTCCAGATGGGCCAAAAAGCACGTACCGAGTATGTGTTAGGGTTGCCTGGGAGCGTCCTTTTCAGATGCTCCCTAACCCTAGTACATACTCAGTACATCAAAATGGTGGCACCCTGTCTACATGGGCACTGCCATTTTGACGCAACGGACGCATAGCGTCCACACGTCCCGTTACACTTGCGATATCACGAGTGCGCCATTTGCACACTCGAGCATCGCAAGCACGATGCAAAAAGAACCCACTTTTTGAGGGTTCTTTTTCCGTCACTGGGAAGCCTCGCCGTTTGGCAGCCGAGGCTTCCCGCTGGCAGAAATGGAGGCGGCGGCAGACCACCCTTTCTGGGCAGTCTGTATCCCACCATTGCTGTTTCAAAAATAATGTCCTAACCTAAGTCTACACAGGCTCCATTTCAGGAATGCAGTTTCTAATGAAAGTTCCTGACACCTCAGAAAGTTTTTCTTCCCAGTAGAATTTCCTTAGAAACCAACACCTTCAGGTTCCCCTCCAGCATCAGATTAAGATATTTTTTTTCAATTAACCAAGCCAGGCAGCTTGCAAAAACTGTATCAAGTTGCCAGCCATGCCTTTACTGTCTCTAGAGTAAGGCCTAGTGATTAGTATCTAAAGAGAAACAAAATCTCTGCCAAGATATCCAAGGTCTCAATTAAATTTCCATTTAATTGACCTCATTAGGTCAATTACTGCCTCTGTGATGCTAAGCATCCCCAAGATAAATTCAGCATCAAGAGGTGAAGATGAAATCTTATTCTGAGTTGCTTCACGGAGCCTTCTGGTCATTAAAGTTATCCACTTTACCAGATGAAAGACTGAAAGCCAAAGATACAGCATTTAAAGGGTGAGGGGAGTACTACCATATATATTTGACTATAAATCAACCTCATGTATAAATTGAGGACAGGTTTTTGGTCAGAATTATGGACTGTGATATAATTCATGGATAAGTCAAGGGTAAAGCCTAGGGGCATGTAACCAAGGAGGTAGAGGATGATGGAAAGGAAAATGATGCTAAAGACATTAAAAAAAGACAGAAGTGGCGATGCAGTAGAGAGAGCAGAGGGGGCCGGTGCTTCTTTTAGGTTTTCCTAGGATGGACTAAGCTCTCGCCTTTCGCCACTCTACTGAGAGAATGAAATGGGTCCTATTTTGATAAAGGTTAAGGTACAATACAGTCGGTCCTTCTTATAAACAGATTTTTTATACACCAATTCCAGTATCCATAGTTTGAAAATGTTCCAAAAAAGTATAAATTTCAAATATCATACCTTGGTTTTCCATTTTTTTAAGGGACATCATTTTGCTATGTCATTATATTTAATGGAATATGAGCATCCATGGATTTTGCTATACATGGGGGATCTTGGAACCAAACCCCAGTGTATAACATGGCTCCACTGTACTTGCTTTCACGTGTGGATAGGTCAACCCAGGCTTTTTGGGTTGATTCTTTGACTAAAGTTTATAGACTTATACATGAGTATATACGGTAATTGTGGGGTTTCTGAATTTACAGGCCCATGAGCCTGTCTTCTGAACCCATTTACATTGTTGTAAGGCATTACTAAATCTCAAATGTTTGGACTCAGAAGAATAAAACTCAGCATGGCTTTTCCAAAAGTTTTCTCAAAGTTTCATCATTTACAAAAGGCATTCAATAAAGCCACACAGCAAAGCCTCCTAAGTAAATTTACCCACTACAGCATAAAATGTAGCCCTCTTATAAGCACAGGGGAGTACTAAATGGGCATTTTTTACACTTCTTGTCCCCTTCCCTAGCCACAGTATATTTTTAATTTTATTTACTTATTGCAAAATTAAAGAGGCAGCAGGCCTAAATACCCTAAAGGCACCAGATCCTATATGATCTTGGAGGCTAAGCTGGGTTGGCCCTGGTTAGTGCTTGTATTGCAGAATGCCAAGTTCTGTAAGCTATATTTCAGAGGTCACCTCTCAGTATTCCTTGCCTAAGAAAACCTTATGAAATTCATGGGGTCACCTAAATTGACAGGCAACTTAAGGCAGGCATAATATACATGGGCAGCAGAGGCAAGTGTGCTCTGGAGGGGAGAGAAATATATGAATTGTATTTTCTGTACAGCAAATATTGCTGCACAGGAAAAAAATCTACATGGAAAAAAATGTTACCTGCACAGAAAATGCTGTTTTGTGCACAAAAATGCCACACACATATTTTATGCAGAATACTGTATATATTCATGTATAAGTCAAGACATTTTAGCCAAAAAAATTGACTCAAAATTTTGAGTTGACTTATCCATGGGTCAATGTAAGTACTCTCATAAAAACTGTACCTTAACTCTTATAAAAATAGAAACCATCCCCTTATGAGATAGAAGCACTGACCTCTCTCTATTTTTTCCATCTATCCGTCCTTCAGTGTTAACACAGTTATACCTCCTGCAATTTTGTAAATTCTTTGGCATTGTCTTCCCTTGCTTCATCCTTTAGATCCTTTGTTACACAATCCTAAATCCTACTCTCGATTTATCCACGAGTCATATCAAAATCCATAATTTTAGTCTTAAAATTTGTCCTCGACTTATACATGAGGTCGACTTATGGCTGAATATATACAGTAAGTCTTGTTTTCAAATACTTTCTTGCAGTGGGAAGAAAATTATTTGTTTATTTCCTTCAAGAATAAAATTAGTGAAGAATTACATCCCTAGTGAGTGGGGGACTGGATACACCCATTTCAAGACAATTTGTTCATCACAATACATGTGATGACCAAATATCTCAGTGTAAAAAAAACAACACAAACCTTTACCTTGGGGATAAGAACAAAATACTTTGGAATACTGCAGAAAAGGAATAGAAATACTCACCACCTTATCACAAGGCAAAAGTAAGCCAAGATGGAGCGAGAGAGAGGTGGTTTTCTGCTTACCTCTCTGGATGATGTCAGGGTACTTCCATTCTCTTTCCAGAGGGAGATGATTGTAAAACCATGCCTTTGGTCAAACAGATTTTTCCAGCACGGAAAAAAAAGATATGCTTTTACAAATATCTTCCTCAGAATGAGAATGGAAGTCTTTCAAGAGCATGGGAAGGTAAGGAGAAACCTTCTCTCTCGCTGCATGTCGGCTTACATTTGTCATGTACAGTAGTAAGGCTACATGACAGATCGCGCAATTGGAAAAGGGGTTTGGGGATCTTTTTATTGAAAAGTTGGAAGGACAGCAACAAATACTGCCATATCCTGACACATTTCCTGTAGCAGGGAGAGTCTGTAGTAAAGCCTGTAAATGACTCCCTTTCTTTTTAGGATGATGAAAACCAAAGTGAACAGTATATTTGTAGGATAACATCTATACAAATATCTCTCCAAATTGGATGAATGTACAAGAAAGTGGCAAGTGTGATTCTGTATAAACAAGATCCAAACAATGCACTCTGAGACAAAAATAATAATAATCATTATTGCTGCCCCCTTCTCCCATCTCAGTCTTTACAATCTGATTTGGCATAGCTTAGTATTAGAGGGACACAACCAGTGTGTAGTGTAATCATCTACCTGGTCACCTGTAGTTTTGAGGTGACTTGTGAGGGGATTGACCTGTCACCTTCCTCCCCTCTTCTTCCAAGTTGCCTGGGTTCATGTGATTTTTCCATTAAAAAAGAAAAGTTTCAGTCCATTCCATGGCTGCCACATAAATCAAGGCAGGTGGAAAGGAAGGATGGAGGTATGTGCTCTTCTACTAGCCTGTTCACTTGATGGAAGTCCTTTTCACATATGGCATGTAAGCAACTACAGTACTTAAGTATGATGCTGTTTTAAAATGTGAAAAGCTTTCTCTCCCTTTTGTTTTTAGAAAAACCATATGTCAAGTGCATGAAACCCGAAAGCAGGTATGATCCATGCAGAGAACTGCTCTTCCAAGAATCATGACTCAGAAAGTAAAAGCCATTATGAGACACCAGCCCTCTCTGAATTACAAAGGATGATATGGAACAGAGGAGGATCCGACAATCATGTGGACCAAGTTTGGCCAAACATCTACCTTGGAGATGCGTAAGGGAATGGAAGAACTACTTCCTGTTAGTCACCTGCCAAAAAGGAAGCAGCAGGGAACAAAACTGGGGGGGGGGGGGGTCTTTCCAAAGATTTTAAAAATATATCCCTTTGTCAAGAGGCTCTAAAAGGCAATATCATATTGGGGGGTTTGGGATTCTAAATATTGTATTTGGGAGCTTTCCTCTCACATGTGGTTTGAGATTCTCACTACCATCTAAAACAGGATTTGGGAGGAAATACACACCTCTCTTATGCTATTTGTAGGCCAAATGTTTTCAGGTAGGGGATACTGAGCCAATGGTGTAGTTGTTTGAGTGTTAGGACCTTATCACACTAGGGGAATGGGATTTAAGAAATGGGATTTAAAGTAGAAAACCCTTTTTAATTTCAGAAAGTTCCAAAAGTAAAAAGGTGTCATTTTTGTCCCCTTTACGTTTGCTTTATTTTCATGTTATTTCAGGTTTGCAGAAATGCCATGTGATAAACCTCCCGCATTTGTGGGTTTTTTTTCTACTTTGAATCTGCTTTAAATCCCGTTTCTGAGTTAGTGTGATAAGGCCCTTAGACTAGGACCTTGGAGACCAGGGTTCAAATCCCCATTTGGTCCTGGGAACTCCCTGGGTGACCTTGGGCAAATCACACTCTCACTTTCAGAGGAAGGCAAAGGCAAACCCCCTCTGACCAAATTATGCCAAGGAAACCCAGCGATAGGTTTTCCTTCAGGTTACCACAAATTGAAAACAACTTGAAGGCACACAACAACAACAGCAAGGCGACACTGAGAGGCCAGTGAGTACAAAAGCAACCTTGGAGGCCACATACATTACACAACTACAATTTATTTACTCACCACTTTAGAAGCAAGGAGTAATACAGTTGCTTCTCCGTTTGCATGGACTTCATATCCGCGACCCTCTCTTATCTGCGAGGAGCAAACAGAGGGGATTAAAATGGGGCACGCGCCCAAGGTGTGTACCCACAGCCACCCTCAGGCACACGCATCCATTCAAACCTGTGGGGCTTGAATATGTGCAAATTTCCATTTTTGCAGGAGGGTCCAGAACAGAACCCTTGCGAAAACAGAGGGCTGACTGTACATGAAAGATTTTTTCCCCCAGAGATTTAGCTAAGTTGCACGTGGTTGATATTATTTTGAAGAAAAAACTAGACAGTACTCAAACTGCTCCAGCCTTAACAATACCCAGCAAACACAATTTTCCTATTCTCATAAATATTTTGGGAAATGAACAGTTCAACTTTGTGCTGCCGTTCAGGTCTTCATATCTTTCCCCTTCTTCCAATGATTCCTTTCTGTTTTTCAGGATGTTGTTTCTGAAACACACACAAAATAAGAAATCATGAAACACAATTGGAAAGAAAATCACTTCACATTCACAACAAAATCAAAACACCTAGAACATCCCTTGTTATATATAACTCTGGGCAGTACTTAAGTTCAAATGTTGCTCCACACCGGATGCAAGAGTGATCTCTCTATCTTTTTGGTTGCTTTGTGTGGTAGCAACAACTACACTTTTTAGCTTTTCCTTTTCCCTGATTCAAAGGGTTGCAGCTGATTAGGACTTATACAAGGGTTGTTCATTATTTGGGCCAAGTGTTAATTCCATTGGCTGTTCTACCTCTTCTTTGGAAGAGGAACAGTTGCTACAGCATCAGCATCACAAGGATACAGATAAGCCATTTTAAATGCACTTTTTCAAAGTAAAAAACAATCATAATGTAGTTGTTTATATAAGAATTTGCTTGCATGATCAATTATATATTTTATGTAATATAAAGATCCTTCTGTCTTTTTGAATTTATTTTTAAAACTTCTGGTGCTGAAATTAATAATGAGGCACTTACATGGCTGTATGATTGATCAAGTGGAACTGTAGTATTTTTAATCCCATTTAGACAGAGCATAATTAATATTGCACTGAAACCCTCTTTTAACTCCGCACAAAAATACATGCTACTTAGTTTCATAATACTCACTGCTTTGCAGAAATGGTTTAACAGCAGTAATTATATTCCCTAGAAATAAATACATTTCTTTTACAACTGTAAAAATATTTTAATGTACTGTTCTCTATGTCTAATATATTTAATGTTAGTTATATTACAAAATACAAAACAAAATACTGTATATACTCAGGTATAAGTCTAGACATTTTAGTCAAAAATTTGACCCAAAAAAACTGGGTCGACTTATCCATACGTCATATCAAAATCCATAATTTTGGCCCCAAAACCTGCCTTTGATTTATACATGAGGTTGACTTATAGTCAAGTATATATGGTAACCCTTGATTTTATGAATTTTGTTTCACTATGGGCAAGCCTCCTTCAAATTTACTCCCTTTCTGCTTGGCTGTGAGAGAGGGGGCTAGTGAGGGAGCAGAGTTGCTCACCATTCTCCACCATTAAAGCTGAATGTTTCTTCCTTGATTCTAGAAACACTGAGCAGGAACTACAATTAATCCAGCTTCTGAGAAAGCTGACAGAGTAAGAAAGATTCCGGGAAACCAGTAGTATGATGTGGGGAAAATGTAGTCCTCCAAACGTCATTGGACTGCAGCTAGCCAACATTCCTAATAGGGAGGGATAGCAGGAGTTGTAGTACTAACAATATCTGGATGGCTGCAGATTCCCACCCCTGTTGTAATCCAAGGAAAACAGAAACAGCTACTGAATCGAAAAGTGGCTGGGAATCTTTGTAAACACTGTGGCCGGAGATGGACCAGTTTCTACAGAGCCATTATTATTATTATTATTATTATTATTATTATTATTATTATTATTATTAACCTTTATTTATGAAGCGCTGTAAATTTACACAGCGCTGTACATGCAATCTTTTTAGTTAGACGGATCCATACTCCAAATGACACATGAGGAGCCCTTGTGGGTTTCAGCCAGTGCTAGGAACTGAAACAGGGGGTGAGTTGGTTTGGGCGGGGGGGGGGGGGAGATTGCCACTATTCTCCCCAAGGCCCTCTTGAGAGGTCTGTTAAATAAATCCATTTCAGTCATGGAGCCTAAGCAGTGATCTTAATTATCTTTTGACAGGTGGGCAGCTAGGAGTAAAGCAGTCCTTCAGAGCCTTGGCATTACTCACATCCTCAATGCAGCAGATGGACCGTACAATATCAATACCGGAGCCCGCTATTACAGGGACATGACAGTGCAGTACTATGGGGTCCAAGCATTTGATGACAACTCATTTGATATAAGCATCTTTTTTTATGACGCTGCCGATTTCATTCGCAAGGCCTTAAATACTGGAGAAGGTAACAGGGAGGAGGGACATTTTTTGGAGGGGGGGGTCTGGAACGGAACCCCTGCAAAAATGGAGGGCTGACTATATGAAAGATTGTTTTCCCAGAGGCTTAGCTGCAGATAGCCAGAATCGCTTCATTGGCTTAAAGACCCACCTAGGCCAGGATTCTGCCAAACAGCTTGTGGGCATTACATATTCTCTGTATGAAATCTTGGACACATGGTTGAACCCTTATTCTGTTTTATGCAGATGGGGCATGAATGAACTCATCAACAATGAAAGGACTCCTCAACCTGTCTAATCACTGCTGATTCTACAAACTGTTTTTGGAAGCTTGGGAGCAGAGCAAATACACTTGGGCAGGGCAAGATATTTAGGAGGTGCAATTTGGCGGGGGGGGGGGGGACATTTTGGTGGGGTATCAGAGGCAGGGAAATCTGGCCAAGGCCCAGTTTAGGACAAAAACAGCCCCCAATCCTTAGAAGTTGCCCCATTGCTGGACTAACCAAAGAGAGGACAACAAAACAAGAGGGGAACAGTCAGGTAGCCCTAATCATCTGTCTCTACCATATGCTATATTTCAGAGAAAATAACTAGCAAAACTACCTCTGAGTATTCCTTGCCTAAGAAAGCTCTATGAAAAATTCATAGTGTCACCATGCTGTTTTCTAATCTTTTTATTTTATTTTATTTGAAACCACATTTTAAATATGTTTGTGTTTTGATTTCTAGCATGTTTTTAAAAATAGTAATATGTAATTATTTTTTAACTTTTGTATACTGGTGTTTTAGCTGTATCCTTTTAAATTTTGTAAGCCAGCTTGTATTCCATTTGGGAGAAAGGCAGGCAGTTTTTTTCATTCTGTTTTCCAGCTGTGCCTGTATTTACATATAAGAGGCCGCCGTTCCCTGCGGGACACCCCGGTTGCCATGTGGGGAGAGCCACGGCTTGTCGGCTACACTCTCCCTGGCTCAGGTAGCCCCAGAGGCCCATGCATAGGCTGCCTGAACCAGGATTGGCCACTGGTGGGCAGAAAGGAAGGGACCTCTGCCCCACTGCTCGGGACTACGTGTCTCATCAGTCATTGATAAGCAGAAGCATCTCCCAATTGGGCTGCATCATCCCTTGGCGCCTTCCGGGATTGGCTGGGAGGTGGGTCCTCTACCCTATCCCAGCCTCCCATTGGCTAGCAGGCCTATTTAAGGCTGCGTGGTGTTCTGGAGAGCGCCATTTTCAGCTCATTTCACCCACTCACCCTCCCTCTGTTTAGAGTGGTGTTGCTGTCAAAACTTCAGGAGCCGTCGCAAAGGCCTAGGATCTGGTGGGTGTGGTTTCCAGGGCTGTCTAGCACTGGATTGGGAGTCCAGTGGGGACACAGGGGTGCTGGGAGCGATGTGGTGTTGCCATTGTGGGGGCAACATCGATACAGCGTCCCCCATTGACAAGGGATGGAAATGCGGACATTCGCATATGTGAAGATGCGATCAATCACATGATTGGTTACTGAAACAGATGGGCAATTAACCGATCTATCCCTTTGTCATCCCGAAGCTTGGCCATGATCAAGCACGTGGGTTCATCCATCAATCAGGGGTTGAGGGATGACAGATCCAGATCTCATGCTTTGTAGCCAACCATACATTATGGTTGGTTGTTATAGTTGGGTTAAATAAAATTGTGGCCTTTTTCTTCCTAATTGCAGAGTGTTGTGCTTATTTTGCAGCGGCTCCCTTCCAAGGCAAACAAAGCATGTATGGCACAAGGAGGTGGGGTTCTCTTTTCAGTGTATACTCACTTGTGGTCTCTCTGCTATGTACTAATATTCCTGCCTATACTGGGCTAAAATACAACAATCTGTAAGACAAGTTTCCATTCCACATGCTTACACTCTCCTCAGCAAGTTCTGTCTAGTTGGTTTGAAGGATTCCTCCAATGCTTTGGAACAAATTTAGGGGCATGCAGGAAACTGCAAGGGAATGTGGATTTGACTGGCCCATAGCATCTATTCTGCTGATGGAAAAGCTCTGTTGAATGTCATCCATAGCTGCACTGCACACACATCTCTAAATGTATACATAGAGCAGCATCTTGTTAGTGATGTATGTACTGTATATATCTCTTTTCAGATGGGGCTTACCACATCCCCATAAGATAGATCATATTGTCTGGGAATGCCATGCAAATGCAGCCAGGGCTTATCCGATCACTACTCTTTAAAAAGATGCTACATATATCTTTATTTATCCTATAGATATATTGGGTCTTTTGCCAAACTAGAATGTCTAATTTTGTACATTGCATGTTGATTCAGGGCTGCTCTCATCTTTCTTTTCAGGAAAGGTGTTTGTCCACTGTGCTATGGGATTAAGCCGCTCAGCAACTTTAGTGTTGGCCTATTTGATGATCCATGAAAACCTGACTCTTGTGGAGGCTTTAAAATCAGTGGATTCACACAGAGGCATCTGCCCAAATACAGGGTTCCTCAGCCAGCTCCGAGCCCTGGACATCAAATTAAATAATGAGAAGAGAGGCATCTCAGCATTTTGAGAGAAAGTTTGTTGCAAACATTGCAAAACTAAAATGCCAGTGCAGCAACACTCCACACCAACCAACTGGAACCTGAAGCAAGCCTCGTATTTGTGTATCCCCATTTGTTCAGCCTCCAAACTTTCCCCAGCTAATCCCTGATTTCCTGAGCCTTGTATGAATGTGCTTGTGTGACTGACTTGCTGTGTGATTTCCCCCCAATAAAAGAAACATTTAATTATAAGAATTCTGCCTATGCAAGATTCCTTGGATACTCCTTTCTCTTAGTATACAAAAGGGAGATGTTCTCGAGGGTTATTTGTGACCTAACCTGCTCTGAGCTTAAGTAAAATTCTCCTTTATTTATTTTGAAGTATAAAACAGCTTCATTTATATACCACTTCATACCAAAGTAGCAGTGTCTAAGTGGTTTACCACTGTAAGCTAACTGCCCCCAACAATCTGGGGACTCATTTTAGTGACCTCGGAAGGATGCAAGCCAGAGTCAAGCTTCAGCCATTTTGCTGCTATCGAACTTGCAACCTAATGGTTTTGAGTGACAGGCTTCAGTCACTTTAACCACTGCACTACCAGGCCTCCTGGTGTTTTAAATTGTGAATTGTTTAATTGTTATTTTTTTTTTGGGGGGGGGGTTTACTGGGATCTAGGATTATACAGTTTTAACTTGTAAGCTGCCCTTATTGTCTCGGACAGAGAGGCGGGATATAAATATTTATTTATTTATTTATTATTTACTACATTGATTTTTTGGCTACAGAGCTATTTAATACCTCCTTGTGCAAATGATTCTCCCCCACCACAATAAATCTTTTGAGATTTAGATCACACTGCCATGGCCTAGTAGGGGGCAGGAATGGGGGAGAGTGTCCAGGCAGAATTCATCTACAGTTCAACAGCTGTGAGAAAAGGAGACATATCATTCTTCTGGACTGTAACAATGTAGAGGAGATCTGGGAGGATGACATCTCTTCATTTCTCAACCCTGGCTAAGCAGTAATGATGAATACAGAACAGTGCAATAGAAGGAGCATTGCATTAACCAAACTCCCGTTGATGCAAAATGTTGGGCAAAGCCACTTCAATGATGGGACAATGACAGGACAATGACGGGATCTGTACAACATTGTTTGAAAGCCTTTCATGTGATCGTGGTCAATCACACTTTCTGGACAGGATAATGATAGGATAAGCGTGACGTTGTATGAAAATCTTCTCACGATCGCTCTACAAGGACAGGAAAAGGACTGGACAAGAATGTTTCATCCTCCGTCTAATAATCTCCAAAGTATAGCCAAACTATCTGGGCACATTCATAGCTTCAAATGGCAGTGCTCATTTTATTAATTTAAGCTTACACACACATGACTTTTCTGATTTCATGTGTTCAGCATCAGGGCATGAAAGACAACCTTTTTTTATTCCTATATTCATGATGGTTTCAGAATTTCAGAGGGATGAACTGGGTGGCCCTTGTGGTCTCTTCCGACTCTATGATTCTATGAGAATGGTGGGAGTTTTCAAAGAAAGTGAGAGCTTCCTTTTGTTTTGTGATCTGAAACCATAGAGCTCCTGACACAAGGTGTACTAGTTTGCAAAACAGACTAGAGGCAAAATAATGGAATCATAGGACCTTATCACAGGGGGGGGGGGGGAATCGGGCAAAATCAGAGGTTTAAACAGCGATTAATATGCAAATGCAATATCACAATTAAGATTTTCACACGACATCACTATTAAACAGGCAATAATCAGCAAGAAATCACTCACAGGGAAATCCTGAAAATGCTGTTTATTCATGAAGTCGAAGGCTTTGATGGCCAGCATCCATAGTTTTTTGTGGGTTTTTCGGGCTATGTGTCCATGTTCTAGAAGAGCTAATTCCTGATGTTTCGCCAGCATCTGTGGCTGGCATCTTCAGACAGCCTGAAATTCTGAGGCGGAATCTCTTTTTCTACTTTCATGAGCTTACCATTACGGTTTAAGATCCAGCAATGGAAACTGGGTAAACTATCTGAAGAGAAGACAAAAAAGGACAGGAACTCAAGCAGAAATGGCACCTTGATGACCTAGAGGAGACCAAGCTGAAATTCTGACACTGCAGCATCTGGCAGATTGTCTGACCTATGGCTCAAAGGATTGGAGCGCTCTGGCTGCTAAACTGCCACTTGGATTATGGCACTGGTTGATTTCCAGCAATCAAAACTGGCTCTGGGCTCTTACTCTTCTAATATTTTACCTTTTGCTTTACGTGTCACAGGACATACGTGCTTAATATAAATGGCTTGACCAGCCACCCAGTCAAAATTGTTCTCTCAGCCTCTTGGATAGAGGCTCAGACTAGAGGAAAAGCCCTTTTACATTTTAGGAGCATGGCCCTTGAGTAGATTGCACATAGGTAGGCCACAATCCTACCTATGCTGGAAGCAGCCAGCATGGTGTAATAGTTTGAATGTTGGAATATGACTCTGATAGACCAAGGTTCACATTTCCACTCTGCCATGAAGCCCACTGGGTGACCTTGGGCAAGTCGCATTCTCTCAGCTTCAGAGGAAGGCCATGGCAAACCCAAATCTGAACATATCTTGCCAAGAATACCCCATGATAGGTATCAGAAATTATTTGAAGGTGCACAGCAAGACAGCAGTCAAATCAAAAAGGCACACACATGTACATATAATGTATCTTTCATTTGGGCAAATCAACCAAACAGACTTCTTCCACTGAAATCAGTGGAACCAGGTATGCTTAATTTTGACTGGATTGTGCTCATAAATCAGTTTAGCAATAACAAGGTGTACCCTTTTTAAATTGTCTAATTGACTTCCGCAGGTATCTAAAGGTACATTCTGATGGGAAATTGTTTTGTATAATAACACCTACTCAAATTAATGGTAGCAGTCCAGATTTACTGCTGGATCTTGTGCAGCTCCCATTCTTTTTAATAGGTTTTGCATCAGAATAATTTCCTCCTATAAATTCTTAGTTTCTAGCACCTGTGTCAATTAGCATTTATGAAAAATGGCTATGCTATGCTAGGTACAGCTCATGAATTAAAAGAAACAGGTTCTTTCCTGCAAACATACCCTTAACTAAGTTGCTTTACAGTACAAAGTTTTAAAATTGATCATCATGCCCAGAACCTAATGCACAGTGTAGGTTAACAACATAAAATAATTATAGCACCATGCAATCCCCTTTTAGAGGTTCATTTCAATACAATAGAAGCTCAGTTCTCAACTTTACATTAGTAATCGCATTCTTCACCTTGAACAGCTTCTTCATTCTGGAAATTACTTTGGGGGGGGGGAACCCTCTTGTTTATTGTACTACTTTTTTCTTTTCTTTTTCAAAGGAAATACTTTGAATGAAATCCATCTGGTCAGGAAAATGTGTTATCATTTGATGGAGAACATGAGAAAATAGGTAAGGTGCAATGGTAAACTCCACCAGCAGATGTCAGTATAAATCTAGAGCTCATTAGAGGAACAAATACATGGTCTGTTTGTTTTACCTAAGGTTGGAATCAAATTCAAGTACTGTAACAACTGAGTGTATACCTTCAGAAATGGAGGAACTAGCCATTGTGTGAACTAAATGCAGTTCTGTGGTTGCATATGTCCCTCAAGTCTGCTTTTACCTCAACGTGCCCCAGACTCTGAGATTGTAGGGTGCAAAGCTCCTGCGCACTCATTAACTAGATAGATAGATAGATAGATAGATAGATAGATAGCAATCTGGAAGTGCCTGATCTCCAGTCCTACCTATGCTTAGAATGCTTCATCTGACCACTCCTGGTCTTATTTAGTTTATACTTTTGTAGGCCTCCAGAAAATAGCCTCCAAAGTGTTCAAGATGTGCAGAATTAATATAAAGTATATGCTGCCTTTTCTAACATCTCTAAATCCCCCAAATAATTACTCCCTTTAGTAGACCTATCTCAGCAACTACATCACTGTAACCGGCCACTATAAGCATCAAAATTCCAGGATGGACCAACACAACTGAGGTTCCTACACCATTATAGCACTATGATTCCACTTTAATTGCCACAGCAATATCATATGGAATTGAGGGGCCAGCAGTTTAGGGAAGGGCATTTAAAATTCTGGTGTCTCTGACCAAACAACAAACCCCACAAATCCATAGGATGTTGCCATGGAATCATTGTGCTACAACTCTGTTGTGTGAAATGACCCTTATGCAGTTGTATGTAGATAGGATGTCAATGAGCTCATTAATAATGATGTTAGCAACTGCAGGCATTTTGCTTTCTCTCAAGGGGCTTGCTCACGTATTGTCTGGCAACAAAGCTAAAACAGGCGTCATGCTCTACATTGTGGCATAAGGCAGCTACTGCACATTATTCCCACATCCAAAAGAAATTTAAAGGTTCTTTCAACATTGGTGATCATCGTATTGGCACTCTTCTTTGACATAGTACTATCTGCTCATTATCTGCACCTGATTGCTCCAGGGCTTTGTGAGATGATGTTCTTGCCACAAACATGGCATTGGAAAGATTGCAGTCTTAGATGTACAAACCTGCCCTCTCTTTGATGCATTCCTCTCTTGCCTTTGTTCTTAATGAAATGCATGATTGCTGTGAAAGAATCTCCTTTTTACCATCCCAGTTTTTGTTAGAATAAGCAAGCCTTGCAGTCTCCCAAATTGCTATTCCGCACCACTATCTGGATAATTGTTCAGATCAGAAACATGCAGATGTTACTGTTTTAGACTAAAGCTGCCCAACCAGCATAATCATTTTGGTCAAGGATTCTGGGAACTGTAGTCTAAAATAACTTTCCTCAAACACTGAGGCTGACCCTAATAGTGTATCGGCCATGTTGACTGTGCTGAAGCCAGTACATAGCCGAGGATCCTTTCAGATTTGGGCTTCTCTCCACTGCTGCCCCAGCTGCCTTTCACGCTGAAATGTTTGGAAGTCCGCAAGGAGAACACAGATCATGGTTTATAATTAACACAATTAAAAATAGCAATTGAATAAACTGTATGCAGCAAACAGGGCAGTGAGGCTGTTGTGTAACCAACTACTAGCCCAGAAGGAAACGCAAGAAGAGTATCATCTTCTAAAACAGTCAAGGACTGTCAACAGGGAGCAGCTCCCCCAAAAGGCAAGTACCTTTAAGCTTGATGATGGATATCCACTGAATTGAGTGCATGCGTTGGGCAGCTCAATGTTTATTTGCGTGAGCAGTTCAACAACTGCTTCTGAAAGCCATGTTGCGTCCTGGTGTTGTTGTTGTTGTTGTTGTTGTTGTTGTTAGGGATAGGTGTAAAGATCTAAGGGAGGGACTGCCAGTTCTTCCCACTTTGGATGTAGAAAGTACAGTGATCTGGCTATAAGGGTACTTGACCATGTGGAGGAGACCCAAGGCAGGCTATTTAAAGAGTACTGTTTACTTATACATGGAAAGAGAAAGAGAGCAAAGAATGTTGATGAGCTGAGATTTATGTATTTCCTTCTCTACAATAGAACTGGACCAACAATTTTGCATACCTTTCAGTTCCCAATTTTAGTAATGGTTACAACGTACATGTGTACTTGGCAAATCACAGAAGAAATCATGAGTATAGTTCTGTTTCACATCAGGAAAAAGGGCTGAAAACCATTTCTGCAAAGTTGAAAAGCAAAGCAGTAAAATGGTTTCCTAACGGCAATCATGGAGGCGATTGTTGTTGTTGTTGTTGTTGTTGTTGTTGCCTTGGCTGCATTCTATAGAATCCTGGGATTTGTAGTTTCATGACATGTTTTGAATTCTCTTCCAGAACATTTTTGTGCCTCACCAAATGACAAATCACACGATTTTGTAGGATGCAACCATGGCAGTTAAAGTGGAATCACAGTGCTATAATTATATACTGCAGAAGAGACCCTGTGCTGTTACAATGTCAGAGAAAGGTAGGGAAGGCAAGAGGCTGCCATTGAGTGAGCAGCTCAGATCCTGGAGGTGGGCAGAGAAGGAGTGAAAATAGTGAAAGGTCAGGAAAGGACAAAGAAAGGATTTATGTCCTGAGAAGTGGGAAAAGAGGTGGTGCTCAGGAAAAGAAGGTTGCAGCAGAAGCTGCACATCCAGAAGAAGGCAGATATGAGGAATAAAACTAGAGTTATGAATTCAAGAGACGAAAAAGAGGAGAAAGAGAAAGACTGGAGCAGAGAGTCCATAGCACTGCAGGCATGAGTACAGATGATGTTCACGTGTTGATTTGAAACATCACATAGTTTACCACAGTCTTTTAGTATGACGTGAGTTTCAGCACCAGCCATTTTGGGTTGTAAATGTTTTTGAACATTTTGAGATTTTTGTGCTTGAGCTTAAATGTGGCTGTTTATTCTGAATTTAAATATCACAGTTTGACACCCAACTTTTGACATTTTTAGCACTGAGATTTGTAAAGGCAGCTTTCCTGCATGCAAAGCTGACATTTAAGAATCCAAAGGAGAATCATCTCCACCAGTTTGCTTCAGATCTAGATGTTTCTGTGTGTGTGCATGTATGTAGACTTGGAGAGGGAGGGAGATTGAGAGAGAGAGAATTTGAAAAGCTGTATCTCACGGTGACTATACAGGGACAATGTCCCTTGCCGTGAAGCTGAATACATGTCTAGTTAGAAGAAAGCTTAATATGACTTCAGTCTGCAGAACTTTTGGGGAAGAAATGTTCTCTTTTGTAAGCCTGCAAATCCTGTTTTAGGTATGCTGTGGATGTAAACTGACTAAAAATACACAGCGCAGACTAATTTCTGGTAACCTTACCATTGCGTTCTGTGTACATTGATACAAACACCTCAGATTCTCCTCCTTCACTGAGTTAATTAAAACAGTTCTCTTTAGTAAAATATACTGGGGTTTAAAAAGTCACCGTCTGACTACTTAATGCTCCCTGTCTTCATAAAATGTGGTTTTATTCACCTTGCTTCCACCAAAACATTTCAAAGTTTCAGGGTTGAGCTTTTAGAGTGTGCTGGTGATTTTCCTTTTCCAATTCACAGTTTATTTACAGATGCACGTTGAACAGGATATAGCAGGCAGACATCCAAGCAGCTGTTCACCAAACAAAAAGCAAGCAGCCCCTCTCTGATTTCTTTCTCCAAGTGAGTTGGACCAAGTTGAACATGGTTTTTATCTTCCTTCAATATTTTTGAACTGGAAAGCTGTTTCCTTCAGCCCAGACAAAAATCATTTCAAATTGCAGCTGTTAGCTCTTACCAGTCACCAATGACCTCTTCATCAGGGAAATTATTATTTTTTAAAGCTGATTAAGTGAAAGTAACTTCACATATCCAAAATGTAACATTTCAACAGAACTACATTTCTCAGCAATTCACAAGATAGATTTAATGGATCTCACAAGCAGAGTAGCAAACATTCAGGCTCCCTGTCTCCATTGATGACTTTAGGATTTGATCAAAGACCTTACTACTACTGCTTTCCTTCTCACAGCTCAAAATGGCACTCACCATGGACCACCCAGTTCCATAGGCTTGAGTGTGGCAATGCCACACCAGCACTCCCTTTCTTACCCCATAGCTCATGGACACTTTTCATTAGCATTGCTTAAATAAATAGTACACATGTATTGAAGACCTGGAGGAAACACTAATTGTATGCAAGAGACACCAGGTCAGCTCACTGAACTGTCAGGGATAAACAATTACGCATATAGGTCTGGGGAAGAATCAGAGATTGCATACCATCGAACATTTCACAAATTAAAACTGGAGTATAAAGATCCAAGCAACATCAGAGTGTGATCAAACTGGCAAAAGGTTTTAGTGGGAAAGAACACGTAAGCTTAGTCAAAGGAGTTTATCGCATTGCCTTTGCTCCTGCAGTAGACATGGGATGTAACTTTAAGAAAGTGAATTTTATCACATTTTCCCATCGCTGGGAAGTATGCAGCCCATATGCAACCCAGGCTTCTGCTGCAGCTTATCAAGAATGAGAAAATCCAGTGATGGGGAAATGCGGTAAGATCTGTCTACTGGGAAGAGCAAGATTCTGCCCTTTCTCTCCTCTCTCTCCTGCTGTGTTAACTGAGAGCAAACTACTATTGCACTTTGAAGTAAGCTGAGGACAAAGAGGAGAAATGATAGGAGGAGGGAGAAAACAGTTGAAAAAGTGGGATAACAGAGGTTTAATTAGGACTCTCTCTGCTACATCAAAACAACTGGAGGATATATGTTTAGAAATATTACTTTATTGGACTGCAACCCCAAAATCCTACAGATAGCATGGACATTGACCACTGTGGCTGGAGAGGGGAAGATTTTTTTAAGCTATGAGAAGAAAATCCCAAAATTGTCATCTCAGCATCAAACCCACATGCATGGCAATCCTAGATGTTAACAATAAGAAACAGAATGGCTGTAAGGTTATGCAGAATATCTCACTCTCAAAAACTGCAATGAGCAAATCAGAGAACAAGACTTTTAAAAAGGCTTCTATCTTAGCACCTCTCATTTAAGTGGTATCTGGGAGTGCCTCAAGTTTAGTAGGGTTGATTTATCTCGGGGCACCTGCTGATGTCCCATGGAATTGCTGTGTTTCTCCAGGTTTTCAAGCACATGACCAATCTTAAGGCAAGCAGAAACAGATGTACAGAAAGTCTGATTGTTGAATGTAAAGTGGCTTTACATGCTAGACATTCATCTCCACCCATTATCGGCTGATGGCAGGTTTCTGTGGTTTAGTATAACCGTTTCTGTGTATGTTTTGTGCTTCTGCAATGTCCGTGTAGAAAACTGGCAGAAGCAAGGGGAAGAGGGAGAGGGACTGTGAATGCATGCACTTTATAGAGCAAGGCAGGGAGTAGATGCCAGTGTTGCATCTCATGAGCTATCTTGTTGTACAAGCCTTGGTAGCAGTGGCTCAGAGCCAGTGGGGGAAAACACTTTCTGGAGTTGGCAGTGAGCCTCCCACAAGCCTCCCACAGCTATGTGAGAAACTCTCCATGTGTGCTGTAGGTAGGGCCACGTGAGCTGTAAGCTCTACCATGAATGGTAGCAATTGCTGCAGATACTGGGCACGTTTTGCCACATGCTTGACTCTTGAGACATGTTCTAACCACCCACCACACACACACAAATTTCTACATTGGTATATTGCCTATTTAGCAGGGTTTTACCCATATGTTGGACCCATGGCACTCGGGCCTGTTTCTATCATCATGTGATGATGAAACTTGTCTCCCAACCTTTGTTTTCCTATCCCTATGACATCACAAGAACTATGATATCACATGGGTTTCCTCAGACTCTGATTTTGGCCTTAAAATCTCAGGAAGTGAGATGGTGCTGACTTGGCAACCATAAATTGCCCAGTAGGAATATCCAAGGGGAAATAGAATTACAGTGGACCCTTCTTATATGCTTGGGTTTGGTTCCAATATCCCCTGTGGATAACAAAATCCATTGATGCTCAAGTCTCATTAAATATAATGACATAGCAAAATGGTGTCCCTTATAAAAAATGGAAAATCAAGGTTTGAGATTTGAAATTTATACTTTTTTGTAACATTTTCAAACCGTGGATGCTTGAATCTATATATAAAAAATCAGAAGGGCCAACTGTACTACCTTCCATCTTGCATTCATATCTCCATATGTTTCTCCAAGCTGACTGAAAACTGGGCTCTTGCATTTTTAATGGTTGTATGGAAGAGGGAACTTCAGCAAGTGTTGCGTCTTACCTGGTTGTGCGATAAGCAACAGCTGTTGAAAATCCCTCTTCTACACAACCATTAAAAGTGCAAGAGCCTCTCTTCATTTTATTCTTGCAGCCCCAGTTATCACCAAGGACCTTACTGCTATTAATTATATAGCTATATAGCAATGTATAGAAATGAAATCATATTTAAGACCAGAAACTAAAAGGCTTGCTGATAAAAACGACTAGTGGATAAAAAAATCAGTGGCAAGCCGCACAACAGGTTAAAACCTGTCTAAACAAAAGTGAAATGGACCTCTCTAGAAGGAAATTCATATGTCTAGGACCAGCCACAGAGATGAAAGGCCTTTTCTTATTCTGGGTCAAGTAAAAGAACTAGATCAAGTTAAAAACAAGCAAACTGTGCGACAAAGGGCAGAGAGGAAAAAAACAAGGGGGTGTGCTGCACAGTCCCAAAATCTATCAGAAGAAATGAAAAGTGTGTTCAGGGAATGAATCAAAAGATCAGGTCACTTTGAGAACTCTGTTTGTCAACTACAGAATGGACTTCAACCTTCACTGAATTTGGGGGGAGTTACAATGAAAGGTTGGATGAAAGTAAACAGAGTGAAGGCAGTTTTATTACCGGTATTGTTCTCATGCCTAATATTTATATATCTCAAAGTTCCACAGCCTCTTATGTACACCTTTTCAGGATTCATAACAAAGATGTAGGATAGATTATTATTCGCCTATTTCACATAGGATACAGAGGCGGAAGGAGAATGACATTCCTAAGACTCCCTCCGAAGTTTATTACAGATGTGAGATTTTTCACCAAGAATCTTGAACCATTACCCTGCACTATGTTATATCAGCTGAAGTGCTGGATTTCACCTAGGGAGTATAACATTGGCAGGATAGCATGAGCACTAAGCAGGGGGAATTTATCACAGCTCCAGCCAAGACCCAAAGTAAAGCTTCTCTTTATGATGGATTTACAGGCTTTTATATTTTCCCTTAAGCTAGAAAACCTCACTCTTTTATGGTATTTCCTTCTTAGTTCTGTAACTTTCCTTTCCTTTCCTCCACCACCATCAACATCACTAGCACCACCTCAGTTCTGCTCTTTGTTCTACCTTTCCCTTGCTCTCTGTGAAGCAGGAGGAGAAAGCTTAAGTCCCAGGCGTACTTTGAAACACAAGTAATTATGATCTGCATCTGTTAGTATGATCTTGGCTTTGCTAGGTGGAAGGCATGTTGCCATTGCTGTAATAAATTTGCAGCTCCGTTTTCTTGATTTCTTTTCCCCCTGATACTAAGCATTCGTTGTTTCTAATATATTTTTAATCACACAGCCTTAATCGCTGCCACACAAAACCTTCTAGTAAATCTATCTCAAAGGAATGAAATATAAAGGTTTTGAGCAATTATTCAGAGGAAGCAAAAGGAAGAAATCAAATGGCGACTCATTTTTTTCTTTCTCTCTCCCTGTAAGTCTATAGAGAAAGACTGGCTGTGTTTTACAGATTTATAGCAGAGAATGGCTTAACCACAGAGATGGGAATCAAACCAGGAATATTTATATAGCAGATGAATTTCTTTATGTACCATTACTGTACCACAGTTTGAGTACACTCAATTCGTACAAGCATTGTGGGCAACTGTTCAGATGTTGCCTGACAACACTGGTCCAGGTTACCTACTGCTATCCTCTTTGGCAAATACAACTGGTAAGACGATTCATATGACTTTCTGTCGGTTTTGATTGTAGCAGTAAAGGAAACAGAGTACTGAGTTTGGCTCAGTGCAAATGAAATCTCTATTTCTCTGTGATTTCTCCTTCTCTGTGCAAAACTAAAAAAAGCTAAGTCTAAACTGATAATCACAAGCTATCACCTTCCTTTTTAAAAGAAAGGTGACATTCTCATGAGGCAGATGATCAAGCCAAAATATGAGTGAGAGCCAGACAAAGTTGGTGATTGTTAATTGCCATTAAAATGAATTAGATTTTTAAAATTTATTTATGTTTATTTAAAAATAAAAAATGAATGAGATTAAAATCATAGCTGTGTTCTTTCAAATAATAATAATAATAATAATAATAATAATAAATTTTTATTTATATCCCGCCTCTCCAAGGAGATCGAAGCAGCTTAGCAAATACAATTGTCCCTCCATATTCACTAGGGTTAGGGGAACAAGACCCCCGTGAATATGGAAAAAATAACAAAAACACTGTTTTTACCTGAGAGGACACTTCTCTAGGAATCTCTAGGTCCTCCAGTGCAACTCCGTGGTCAATGTTCAACATACACTGACCATAGAATGGCAATGGAGTAGCTACAAATGGTCTTTCAGTGCAGCTTTTAAAGTTGACCACAGAGTTGCACTGGAGAACCTAGACAGTCCTAGAACATATTAATGAAATCCGTGAATAATCAAAGCCGCAAATATCAAAGCCGCAACCACTATATGCAGTCAAAGATATTGTATCCAGTAACTGTCACATTGTCCTGTGTTCCTTGGCAGTTTATTAAGAATTGTTGTTGTTTTTTTAAAAGGTGTCAATATCCTATATCGCTGACTAAGCACTTTATCACACGGGAGGCTAAGTGCCTAAATCCCATGCAGAAATGGGATTTAAATCCTAGAAAAATCCATTTCAAACTCATCGGGGACATTGAGCATTAAAGTGAAAATAGCCCACACATAGAAAGTGAACAAAATCGGCCCCTTTTTACTTTTAGGAGAATCCCAAAAGTAAAAAGCAGCCGATTTTGTCGGCTTTCTGTGCAGGTTATTTTTGCATTAATGCTCAATGCCCCTGATGTCATGTGAAAACATTCCTTCTTTTGAAGGATTTGTCCACTTGCTGTGTGTGTATTAATGTGCGACGTTGTGTGAAAACGATCCTGCTTTTGTGGGATTTTCCAGTTTTAAATCCCGTTTCTGCATGGGATAAACTCTGTGTGATAAATGCCTTAGAAGATTATCACATGAAGACTCACTGTGGTTGAATCACCAGGGAAAGGTTTGGCAAGCGCGCACATCAGTAACCCTTTAACTCTTTCCCAGCATTAGGGAATCGTGAGCTCTCTCTAGCATCTCTGAATCTTTCAGGGAGAGTGACTTTTCTATAAACGGAAATTTTGCATCAATAGAAAAGTCACTCTCCCTGAACGATTCAGAGATGCTAGAAGGAGCTCATGATTCCCTAATGCTGGGAAAGTGTTAAAAGGTTACTGACATGCGCGCTTGCCAAACCTTTCCCTGGTGATTCAACTACAGTGAGTCCTCATGTGATCATCTTTTTAGTTACAAATGAATAATTAAGTAACATATTCTGGCTTGAGCCCCAAAGCTCACTTTAATAACCAGCAGCCACGATGAGCAAAGGAGTTATGTTCAGCTGCCATTCAAGGCTAAATGCGGCTGAAATGCCCACCTTCCTCTTGCTACCAAGCAAGTCTACTACAAGGAATTGTTACATGGGGCCTACTGTGATTATCACAGCCTCACTTGCGGGTTGGAGGAGGATGGAAATGCCATCCCCTTTCTGCCCAGACGGGTAGTTGAACAGATCTCCATCATTTGGTGTGCCTGCTGAGTTTGGAAGGCATTTACAATCATGGCAATATTGAATTTGAAGCATTACCAAATGTGGAGCTGTGATGGATCCATAACTCTAGGTTACAAATCTGGAACTGCAATAGAGTATGCCAGCCAAGATCACAAATCAGACGATTAACAAGCAAAAAACATAGAATCATAGAATCATAGAGTTGGAAGAGACCACTAGGGCCATCCAGTCCAACCCCCTGCCATGCAGGAAATCCAAATCAAAGCATCCCTGACAGATGGCCATCCAGCCTCTGTTTAAAGACCTCCAAGGAAGGAGACTCTATCACCCTCCGAGGGAGTGCATTCCACTGTCGAACAGCCCTTACTGTCAGGAAGTTCCTCCTAATGTTCAGGTGGAATCTCTTTTCCTGTAGCTTGCATCCATTGTTCCGGGTCCTGTTCTCTGGAGCAGCAGAAAACAAGCTTGCTCCCTCTTCAATATGACATCCCTTCAAATATTTAAACAGGGCGATCATATCACCTCTTAACCTTCTTTTCTCCAGGCTAAACATCCCCAGCTCCCTAAGTCGTTCCTCATAGGGCATGGTTTCCAGACCTTTCACCATTTTTGTCGCCCTCCTTTGGACACGCTCCAGTTTCTCAATGTCCTTTCTGAATTGTGGCGCCCAGAACTGGACACAATATTCTAGGTGGGGCCTGACCAGAGCAGAATACAGTGGCACTATTACTTCTCTTGATCTAGACACTATACTTCTATTGATGCAGCCTAAAATAGCATTGGCCTTTTTAGCTGCCGCATCACACTGTTGACTCATGTTCAACTTGTGGTCTACTTGGACTCCTAGATCCCTTTCACACGTAGTTTCATTCAGCCAGGTGTCACCCATCCTATATCTGTGCATTTTATTTTTCCGCCCTAAGTGCAATACCTTACATTTCTCCGTGTTGAATTTCATTTTGTTAGCTTGGGCCCAGCTTTCTAGTCTATTCAGGTCATTTTGAATCTTGATCCTGTCCTCTGGGGTATTAGCTATTCCCCCTAATTTGGTATCATCTGCAAATTTGATAAGTATGCTCCCAATTCTGTCATCCAGGTCATTGATAAAGATGTTGAATAGCACTGGGCCCAGGACAGAGCCCTGTGGGACCCCACTGGTCACTTCTCTTCAGGATGAAAAGGAGCCATTGTTGAGCACCCTTTGGGTTCGGCCGGTCAACCAATTACAGATCCATGTAACAGTTCCTTTGTCTAGCCCACATTTTACAAGCTTGTTTGCAAGAATGTCATGGGGAACCTTGTCAAAGGCCTTACTGAAATCAAGATATACTATATCCACAGCATTCCCTTCATCTATCAAGCTGGTAATTTTATCAAAGAAAGAGATTAGGTTTGTCTGGCATGACTTGTTTCTCTGGAACCCATGTTGACTTTTTGTGATTATGGCATTGCCTTCTAGATGTTCACAGACTCTCTATTTAATGATCTGCTCCAGAATCTTTCCTAGTACTGATGTCAGACTAACTGGACGATAATTGTTGGGATCCTCTTTTTTCCCCTTTTTGAAGATGGGGACGTTTGCCCTCCTCCAGTCTGCTGGGATCTCTCCTGTTTTGCAGGAGTTTTCAAAGATTATTGCCAATGGCTCCGATATTACATTTGCCAGTTCTTTTAATACCCTTGAATGGAGTTCATCTGGTCCCGGAGACTTAAATTCATTTAGATTAACAAGGTGTTCCTCTACTATCTCTTTACTTATTCTGTGCTGAAATTCCCCTATTCTGTCCTCTGCTCCATTATCCTCAGGTTGAGCACCCTTTGCCTTTTCTGAGAAAACTGAGGCAAAGAAGGTGTTGAGTAATTCTGCCTTTTCTCTGTCTTCTGTTAGCATTTTGCCATCTTCTCCACGGAGTGGCCCTACTGTTTCCTTCTTCTTCCTTTTGCTGCGGACATATCCAAAAAAGCCCTTTTTATTGTTCTTAACCTCTCTAGCAAGCCTGAGTTCATTCTGCGCTTTAGCTCTTCTGACTTTACCCCTACACATGCCTGCTATTTCTTTGAATTCCTTTTTTGTGATTTCCCCCTTTTTCCATTTCTTATACATGTTCCATTTCAAACTTAGCTCGTTTGAAAGTTCCTTAGTCATCCATCCTGGTTTCTTGAGACACCTCCCGTTTTTCTTTCTCACTGGAACTGTTTGAAATTGTGCCTTCAATATCAATGTTATTCCCTGAAAACAATTTACAACAGCTGAAGATCTTAATCTGTTTACAAAATAAAGTTAATCACAAAAAGAGTCCATCAAAGAAAGACCTTTGAATTTTGTCCAAACAGACCTCTCCAGTAGTCCCTGTGAGACATCGATGGAGCAACTCTGCTGTCTGCTTGCAGGCTTGATCTGACATGTTCATTTTTCTAGTAAGGCTAGGAAAATTCCAGATTTTACAGTACTATAAATCTATGTTGAAGTTCTTAATTTCCCCTTCACTTGCTGCCAACCACTTGTCTAGCTGCCAGCAAAAGGAAGAAAATAAGTCATTCGGTCTTATAAAAATATTTCATAGGGCTACTAGACCTTGGTCAAATGCAACTGCTGGATTTGTAACTCTCTCAGTGTCATTCTGTGCATCTAGCCAAAATCTTTGTCATATGAATTCCTCAAGGACAAAGTCAGGTCATTTCCCCCTGAATGGCCTCATGACCTAAGATCTCACTATGATGGTTGTGAAGCCATAGGAATAGGCTTTAAAAGGGTTCTGCATGAGATCCAAGGGACAATTTTCTTGCCTTGGAATCCTCTGCTGTCTTTTTTTTTTTTTTTTTTTTACAGTGAGGGCAATACTAAAATCCAAGGATACACTACAGGATATAAATGCACACTGAAAGGTGGGCTCCTACAAACACAATAGGGAATTTCCTTGCTGGAAATTTGATATGGTTGAAAAATGGTCCCTGAAAGCAGAAAGCCTGAAACACTCTGCATGCCAGCTACTAAAATCAGATGTCACTACGTGTCAAATAGTGGTATCAAATAGTCAAAGAAGATACTTGAAGATATTTTGAGAAGAGCTAGAAAAGAAGGATTTAGGGGCCTCATTCCCACTACCTTTTAAACCAAATTGTGAATTGGTTTGAACCAGTTCAAATGACCCTGGTTCCCACTTAATCCGAATCGCTGAAGCAACTCCAAGAGGGGGACCATGTGCTAGACCCATTTAACCCGTGTCTTTTTCACATTGATTTTTCCCCGCTTCTTTTTCAATAAATTGAATCTGCGCAAGTGTGAATCACATGCTGATTGGAATCGATTCAAATTTCCCCTTCGGCCAGCTGAAACCAAATCATTTTGAATCGATTCATTTGTGAATGGGAACCACAAGTGGATTATTTTGGAGGTAGAAAATGCGATCGGGGAAATATAGTGAAAACCACGCTCCGCTGTCGAATCGATCCATCGATTTGGATTACACACTGATTTATCTGTAAGTGGGAATGGAGCCAGGAAATTTATTTTGCTTGACTCTGGGATTATGGTAGTTGCAACCCATTTTGGGACCCATAAAGGAGAAAAGCAGGATATAAAATTGTATATATAAAATAAATAAACAAACAAACAAGTCTAGTCTAGTTTAGTCTGCATTTGCAACTTTTAGGCCTGTTACAGACTGCCAAAATAAAGCTGCTTTGGGTCTCTTTGGAGGTATACTATTGAAATGATACATGGGTCCTAAGAGTCCGGAGGTCGCGCCAATGCCACGCTCCATTCCTAAGCACCGGAGTGCAGCTTTGGTGCAGCTTCCGGATTCTTAGGGTGCATGCATCATTTAAACAGCATACCTCCAAAGAGACCCCAAGCAGCTTTATTTTGGCAGTCTGTAACAGGCCATAGACTCCATTTGTTGATTGTTGCTACTCATCCCATCTATGCCAGCTAGTATTAGCAGCTCAGAGGTGACCAAGGCCCTCTGATTTCCCCCAGACATCTAGTACTGTCTCCTCACACTTCCACAGAAGGACTCAGGCCATTTTCTTTCCCATCACATTGCCCTGATTTCAGTCCCATTTTTTCCTCTCACTTCTCAGATTTCATAATGAATAATGGCCGTGGGAAGAAGCAGGATGAGATTTCATCTGTTTTACTGCATAGTTTAGCTTGCACGACAAGGATGAACTAGCTGATCCCCGGTCCCTCTGTGCTGGCTTGACCTTTGTGCTAATTTGATTGATTATTCTGAGCGCATTATGCTATGCGCAACCATCTTGGCTGCAGCAGGGCTGTATGCTAATGATTTATGGGAGACATCTGGGATTCCATGAGGCAGCATACAGATTGTGTCATTGCTATCCGAGAAGGCTCCATTGATCCATCCCAATGCCCAGCAATGCAAATGAGTGTCAAATTCTAATCAGCTTCAAATTCACCTCCCCCCAGTTGAACAGGTGGCTATGACCATTCTGGAGCTGACCGTATCCTGTACACTAGGAATCAAATCAAAAACAGCTGAAATGCTTTGGTCCTCATCTTCCACCAGCAGAGGCTCTGGATATTGTGTTCCTAACTAACAACACTGAGGAGAGAAGGCAAATCCAGCAGCAGCTTTCTACTCCAGAGGGTGGTGTTTTTCGATATTCCTAAATATATTATAACAACAGTAACGGAAAACATCAAAGGAGTTCTGTGCTTCTATACTTGCAATTGAATTGGGTTCCTATTGCATTCCTCTCCTTGCTGGATTGAAGGGGAAACAGCAAGGTCTTTTACTACTACAATAAGATTTTTGGAACACTGTGTGTGTGTTTCTCTGTGTATATGTGTAACAACAGGATCAGTTATTTTGGATTGGATCCTAACCAACAAAGGTGAACTGGTCAATGGGGTCAAATTAGTGGGATCTTTGGGTAGGAATGACCATGTCCTTTTAGGATTTGTTACACAGAGGAGAAGCCAAATGTAGTCAAACACACACCCTGGACTCCAAGAAAGCTGATTTCAGCAAGCTTAAATAAATACTGGATGAGATGCCATGGTCAAAAATGCTTGAAGGGAAGGTAGCTCATGATGCATGGGGGTGTCTTAAAGGCAAGAGGTTGAAGGCACAGTCTTCCAATGAGAATAACAGTGAGAAGTGTCTAAAGAAACTGAGATGGACTTTTGGATAAGCTGAGATTTAAAAGAGACACGTATAAACGATAGAAGAAGGAAGAAACCACCCAAGATGAATACGAATGAATAAACAATACTTGCAGTGGGAAAGTCAAAAAAGCTGAAGCTTGGAATGAGCTCAGCCTTGCTGGAGAGATTAAAAATAATAAAAAGAGGGGTGTTTTTTTGGGGATATGTTCAGTACAAGAGGAAAAACAAGGAAAGAATAGAGCTACTGTGTAGAGAGGATGGTGAAATGCTAAGAAAGGAGAGAGAGAAGACCAGATAGCTTAATACCTTTTCCCCCTCACTGTTCTCCCAAAAGAAAGACAGTTCTCTAACTGTAAATAGAATAAATCATGTATTATACCCCAGAATAGGTAAAGAGGTAATAAAGGAATATCTGGCTGTTCCAAATCAATTTATGTCTCTAGGATCAGATGAGCTGCATCCAAGACTACTAAAGGAACTTGCAGATATAATTTCAGAGCCACTGTTAATAATTTTTTAGAGTTCTTGAAGAACAGGATAGGTCCCAGCGGATTGGAGAAAGGCAAAATGTTGCCCCCATCTTCAGAAAGGGCAAAAAAGAGGACCCAAGCAACTACTGACCAGACAATTTTCCATCAATACCAGACCAGGAAAGTGCTGTGGATGTAGTTTATCTTCATTTTAGTAAGGATTTTGACAAAGTCTCCCATAGTATTCTTGCAGACAAGCTGACAAATTGTGGGCTAGACTGCTGTTTAACATCTTAACAGATGACTTATATGATGAAAGAGAAGGCATACTTACCAAATTCATAGATGACACCAAATTAGGGGGAGTAGAGGACAGAAACAAGATTCAAAATGACCGAAAGAGATTGGAAACTCAGCCAAAACTAACAAAATGAATACCAACAGAGATAAAACTAATAGCTAGGCAAGAAAAATGAAATGCAGAAAGCAGTACATGTGAAGTGAATCTAAGGCTTTTAGTAGACCACAAGCTAAACATGAGTGAGCAGTGTGATGAGGCAGCCAAAAAAGCCAATGCAATCCTGGAGTGTATCAATATGGGTATAGTGTCCAAATCAGTGGAAGTAGCAGTGCTACTCTTTTCTACTTTGATCAGATCTCACTTGAAATGTGTGACCGGTTCCAGGCCTTACAGTTCAAGAGGGATACAAACCAAACCAGAGGACAGAAACCAAAATGATCAAAGATCTGGAAACCAAGCTTTATGACAAATGACTTAGGGGTATAGCTTGGGAAATGTAAGACTGAAAGGTGACATGATAGCTATCTTTAAATATCTGAAAAGATACCATACAGAAGATGGAGCAAGCTTGTTTGCTGCATCTCCAGAGACTAGAGCATAAACCAATGTATTCAAATTAAAGGAAAAGAAATTTCTTCTAAACATTAGGAAGAACTTCTTCACTGTAAAAGCCATTTAACAGTGGAATAGACCACCTCAGAGAATGGTAGACTTTCCATCTTTGGAGGTCTTTAAGCAAAAGTTAGATAGAAATCTTTTAACAGTGATGTAATTATGTATTCCACATGGCAGAGAGTTGGACTATATGGCCTTTCTTCTCCCTTCCATGACTGGCCAGAGATACAGACACCATGATATAGTGGTTTGAGCACTGGACTACGATGCTGAAGACCAAGGTTTGAAACACCACTCAGCCATGGGTGCCTTAAATTCTCTGAACCTGAGAGGAAGGAAAAGGCAAACCCCCTCTGAACAAATCTTGCCAAGAAAACTCCATGATAGGTTCACCTTAGGGTCACACAAGTCAGAAACAACGTGAAGGCCCACAACAACAACAACAACAACAACAAATATTTTGTGGCATAATCACAAGCTGTCTGAAACTTGGCACAAGGGATACAACTTCTACCAAAATGTTTAGACCAGGGATGAGCAAAATGTAGCCCTGCACATTTTGTTGGACTGCGGCATCACTGACTTGTGCTGATTATGGCCGATAGAAGTTGCAGTCCAAGAATATCTGGATGGCCATACTTTCCTTCTTGTTATATAATGTGTGGGGGCATCTCATTTAAAACAGCAGTTATATGAAGTAGGCTGGTTATAGCATACAAACACTTCCTTCTGCCTAGTTCATTGCTTTTATTCTCTTTGTTACAGTTCTCACCTTCTTCTTCCATCAGAGTCTTATACAGTAGCTGTGAGAACACTAAGAGAACACAATGGTGGGTTAAGGCTAAGAGATAGCGAGTATATTTGGATCAATAACTGAGCTTCATAACTGAATGAGGAGTTGAGCTCAGGGTTAATGCTCCAATATAACATCCTTTCACTAAAGCACATCATGTCCTTCCAAAGCATTCTTAATATGTCAGACTGTGACCTTGGCCCAGAGAAGCCATTGTTCTGCTGTCAAGACCTTAGCTGGGCACTTTCACATGTACATCCAACAGAGTGGCAACAGCTCAGCTCCGCTCAATCTGGCCTGGGCTGCCCTCCAAAGGTGTCTGAACTGAGGAAGGTACATTGTTTCCACTGGTATCCTCTGCAATTTTGTCTGACCTGCATCTGCTGCCAGGTCAGCTAACAGACAATGTGGCTCATAAAAGGGTGTTATTCTAAGAGAGAGAATGCTGTAGAAGATGGTTACCCCATAAGTCATTGTACACCAATACATAAGCCAGTTCACCACAGGACTTGGCTTTAAACCTGATAGGATAGACAGGACGTTCATAAAACACAATATTCCTCAAAGAGACTTAAACAGGAAAACTGCAAGTATTTTCTTGTATGTTTTAATAGTATTTTGGTATTTTCTTTAATAGTGTGGTTTTGCTGGAAGTCCCACCAAGTTCAAGCAGATAGTACTTCAGGGACATGAAGCAATATGAATTGGACTGACAGGGTGTATAACAAGCATATTTAACATTCTTGTGGGAACCTGGATTTTGCTCCAAGCCAAATAGGATAGAATGGCACAGGAGTGAGAGATGTAAATTCCTTGCTAAAAGTAATTTAAAGTTGCAGTGTACCTAAATATATTTCCAAAGCAGCTTACTGTAGTTCTAAATATGGACTTAGAACAAATAGATGTCATTTGTTCAACATTCATGCTTACTTTGGCCCTAGAGCCCATGTTAAATTTTGGATCCAAGTTGTGTAACAGGTAACTATACACCATATATACTCGATGATAAGTCGACCTCATGTATAAGTTGAGCAGTTTTGAGGCCAAAATTAAGGATTTTGATATGATTCATAGATATGTCAAGGGTAAAACTTAGCAGCGTGTAACAAAGGATGTAAAAGCTGATGTAAAGGAAAACAATGTTAAAGATCTTTAAAAGTTTTGACAGACATAAATGTGCTCACTCTAAAGGCTGTGTGGATGAAACAATAGAGCGGATTGATGCTTCTTGTAGGTGCTACGAGAAGAGATTAAGCTCTCACTTTTCACCAGGGCATGGTTCCTTTTTCGATAAGAGTTAATGTACTGTACTGTAGATGAGTCGACCCTGGTTTTTGGGGTCAGGTTTTTTTACTAAAATGTATAGACTTATACATGAGTATATACATTAATAAGAAGTACAGCCAAAAATACCTTCTTTGGCTAGGAAACAAACCGTTGATCACTCTCTTCTAGTTGATATACTTTCTGACCTTGGGTTCTCAGACTCTGTTCTCGATTGGTTTAGATCTTATTTGTCTAGCAGATCTTTTTCAGTGGTTGCAGGTGGTCAGACTTCATCTCCTGTTCCAATAATAATAATAACAACAACAACAACAACAACAACTGTTGGGAGTATTAGAATCAATGCTTGTGTGTAGCTCTATGAACATTTCCATACCTGGCTCAAACCTGGCCTATGAACTTTGCGTTCATAGGAAATCAGCTTCCCAGGAACAATACAGGGATGCTAAGGAAGGAGCAATGTTTCAAAGGTGACTGAGGAAGCATGCCTAGCTTCCAGACATGCACAGTTCCTCCACCTTTTAAGGACATTTCACAGACGTTTGAGCAACGATTGAGCAAGGTATGGAAATTTTCAATGTATTCCTCGAGAAGAAGTGGTGTTTTCTACACAGGAACACTGATGTATATCTTTATGGTCATTTGGTCAGTGTGACTGTGAAGAGGTCACTTCCCATACCCCTCCCTTTCTGGGGGGCAATAAAGTTTATTGCTCTTTGTTTGGTCTCTTCCTAACTCTGCTCTCACCAAGCATGGACGTAGATTAAAAAGCTTACAAAATCTTCAAATTACAGCTATTTTGTGTGTTTATCGAATTTTGACGAATACTCTTTACATCACTAGCAGTGAGTTGTTTGGGGACACAAGTGTGGCCCAGGGCCACAATTTGCTGATTCCTTATTCAAAAAGTATTGAAACCAAAATGAAATTTACTAGTTTTGCAGCAGCTTTATTTCTCGCAGTCCTGGCTCTGCCAAACATTTCAGCCTCCTCGAAGAAGTGAGGAGAATAGTTTGCAATAACTAGACGCCAATCTTTCCTTTGCCTTGCCTGCCAACAGCAAAAGCTGGCCCAGGGGATTTCTCTTCCTCTGGATGATGACTTCAGCAACACCTCACATCAGACAAAAACACAACTCCCTGAGCTGCCCAAAATGTTTGTGTTTCCCTGCAAATGTCGATGACATCATTGACACTCCAGGGCTTGAACTCCACACTTGGCGTACAAAAGCCCTTCGAGTGACTTTAACACCAGGGGTTCCTGCTCTTGATGGATATTTATATAACATTGCCTATAATTAAAGGATTGTAAAATGGGGTCTATAATGTACTAGCAATAAATTCTTAATAGACATGGCTGCAGTAGGCAGTTTCATTTTTTCTCGCTCTCTCTCTTTCTCTCTCTCTTTCTCTCTCTCTCTCACCCGCACACACACACACACATACATATGGTTAAAGGTACACTGTAGAAATAACACATCAAATTTGTAACCAGGAAAAGGAAAATAAACCCAGCAACAGTGCAAGGGCACTGGGAAATCTGGTCTGCTTGCTGTTTGATTCATCAGGGTGCTGTCCCAAAACATCTACTTGGAACACTTGTGTGGAATATGGTGAGGTACCCAATGCTTATAGGCAATTCTGCACAAAAACAGCAATCTTGCACAACAAAATCATGTGGCTATTGTTTTGTGTGCAAGATTGCTGTTTTTCTGCCCACAATGTATGCACGTATGTATGTTCATAGTTGATGTTTTTTGCTCAGAAGACAGAATGGAATCTTACACAAAAACCACATGTGGATGTCTGGAAACAGTTTAAAGCCATTATAAGACTTCACCCTAGACCTACACTAAGCAGTGGCTTAGCCAAGCCTGGAAACAACAGGGCTAGCCCAAAAGGAGCTCAACACGACTTGCTCCTGCCGTGAAGGTGCCACGAGTAAGTCTTTTGCTCCAAACCTTTGAGGCCTCATGCAAAGAAACCACGGGTATTTCAAATCCTTGAAGCCTCATGCAAAGAAACTACAGGTATTTGAATCTTATGCCAACATTTGCAGTGGGACAATGTCCTTAAGAAAAGAGACTGGTCACTCTTCAACAGAGGAGAAAAATTAGCAAGATGAGACAGTGCAGCCATATGAGTCCGTCATTGCTTCACTCCCCACCACCACCACCACCAGCGTTTCTTACCAGAGACTGCATGGTGGGGCTGCTCCTCCCCATCAGTCTTTGAAGTAAGAGAAATGGTCATGCCTATTACCATTTAAGGAGCCCTTCCCACTTCAGTATCATTAAATCCAACGTTTAAAATTACCCACCTGTGCTATTTACAATGAGGAATTTATCTCTGAAACTGTGCGGTGCCAATGACTTAAAAATAAGAAACAAATGGGGGATAATCTGGAAATGGCTAATGGTTCTGAGAACTCACCTAAGAGGTAGGTGATAGGGGCAGACAAAGGGAGAAGATCATTGGCATCCTGTGCTGCCATGAAGTACAACAAGAACACTGATCTGAATCAGTGCGGCAGTTCATATATTGCAGAACAAGTGACGGCTAAATGTAACAAGGAGACAAGGAACCTTTAAAAGAGTTAAATCAAAGCCAATCTAATGAACTTGGTAAGCAACAAATGCCAGCATTTAAAACAACAATAGAGGAACAAGAACAAGTCACAAATTTCATTCTAACGAAGCCAACAGATCTTAATTTCTTGATACATAATTGGCTTGGTTAACCAATGGGTGGCACTGGGGTGACCAGATCTCAAAGCCCAGGCCCTCTGGTCTAGTCTTCAGGACAAAAGAGAGGAATCACAGGGTGATAATGCCGTGAAGTCTGTGTATGGGTTTACCTCCTTTGTTAATATTTGGATGGCATATTCTGTGCAGCTATGGGTGGTGCATAAAGTAATGTGCTTAATGGCATGAACAGCAGCTGTCCCTTGTAACACCACCACCTTCTACTTCTTGTGACATTATAAGGAATTGTCCCTAAATTTCAGGTTTGGGCCCCAAGATTCAGGGCTTGGAATAGTCCTGACCAAATTGAATGCTTCTATGCTACAGCTTTAAACCTGGTATAATCATCATTTTTACAAGGGGATCCTGGAAAATGGTTCAATCAGAGGCAACTGTGGAACTCTCCCGGGAGAAAACTTGGCACTCTAACCAAATTACCATTCCCATGGATATATACTTTCTTTTTAGAATAATTATGTCAGACAAACTCTTATAAAACCTCTATGTCTGTAAGTTTAGAAAAGCTCTGTAGATATTATTTTCCAATATGAGTATTATACACATGAGCCACAAAGACCAGGGCACTGAAATTAATTCTTGCTTGGCACCCCATTGCATCTGGTCACCTTACACTGAACATGTAAGTGGAACAAAAGCTGGTGTTCCAAGGGCCCTCTCCCTGCACTGGGAGATTTGGATTCCAGATGCTAGAGAGATTTTCTTACAAACAGTTGTCTGCTTGAATAAGTCAGCATCCCAAGAAACCACCAGTGTCTTGACTTTCAAAGGCAGCCAGCTCACTTCAGTCATCACCATGGGTTAAGTCATTCTCCTTATATCCCCACAGCATTCCCAACAAGCAGTAAATTATGATTCTAGGGAGACAAATCAGGTTAAGCAGTCAGTCATCACCTTCAGTAATGGCCACAATATGTTCAATCTGTACAAAGATGCCATATAAGAAACTGAATGCTTTCCCTGAAATGCATGTTGCTAGCCTACAGAGGAAAGCCTTCCTAAAGACCATTTCCTGCGAAAAGTCTCTGGTTTAGTTTACTAAATGTGTGTCCGTACTGCACACATTTAGCAGCTTGAGAGCAGTTTAACTTCCATGGCTCCATCCTATGTTATCTTGTGATTTGTAGTTTGATGAGGTCTTTAGATCTCTCACCCGGATAGCCCATTTCCCTAAGCTACAATACAAGAACTCCCTCGCAAAAATTCTAAGTACCACATCAAACTACAGATCGCAATATTTCAGTGGATAGAACCATTGCAGTTAAAGTGTGATCAAAGTGTTTAGCTGTGCAGTGTAAATACATCACAGCTTCTGATTTGATATAAAAGACCCTTCTCGGGATTAAATTACATGCAGTGTTAAAGGTGCAGGTCAAGTTCCTTCATTGGACACAATATTGTGGCTACACACTCTCTCCCAATCCAACCCCTGAAACCCATCTTAAAATCTACACAGCTAAACTGAGGGACAGAGTTTTGTGGCACTGGTGAGCAGGGTGCTGAAAGATTATGAATCCAACCCCATCCTGCTGGCTAATCATGGTGTGATGAGCAGTGGCATTGCTATGGGGGTACGGGGGTGCGGCCCATACTGAATGACATACCAGGTGACACCCGATCAGGCTGCCCTCCCACTGGAGGGGAGAGAGGCAAGCTCTCCCAACCATGCTTTCAGTGGTTCCATGAGGAAAGAGAAGGGGTCACCCCCGCAGCCATGCTAAGTGACACTGGGGATGGGAAAGCCACTGGTGATCAGCAGAAGCAGAGATCGCCTGGCACAATTCCTCATTGCACCATATATCACTGGCAGGAGAGGACTGGATGCATAATCTTTCAGCTTCCCACTCGCCAGCATGACAGACCTCTGTCCCTTAATACAGCTGCCTGGATTTCAAGGTGGGTTTTGGGGCATCTGCAGTTGTAGCAATGATATCATGGTTGTAAATGCGAATACCAAATAGTTTTGGGGTCATAAGCCTAGCTCACAACTTCGTAACTGCCTAATAGGTTGCCAGCCAGAGTTTCATTGAATTTTAACTTTCCAGAACTTCATGCTATTGAATTTTAACTTTCCAGAACTTGGAAAGTTATTTTTAAGAAGAACGAGTACAACAAATATATTGAACCCAACTAAACTGAGCAATGATGGGATAATACTCTGGGTCACAGAGTACCCTATGCTGCTCATTTATAGAACTTAAGAGTCATAGGACCATGAAGCTGAAAGAGTCCCCAGGGCAATTTAGTCTGTGTCATTATAACCATTCATAATTTATAAGTTACTCTCAAGTTTCTGCTTTCCTTTTTATTTACAAGTACGCACATGGAGATGTATCTGGATCAGAATGGCCATATGTGGATAGAAAAGGGCCATGTTGAATAGGTGATTCTGGGAACTACAACAGCATAAACATTTCCAAGCTCTTCTCCCAGCCTCTGTTGCCACCTTCACATTTACTGTATAAGTCACAGTGGGATCCAAAAGTGCTCCAAAACAGGTTGAGTATCATCATGAGAGTTATCAGAACCCTCAAAGTCTTCAGGCTGTTTTCCATAGTTCACTCATTTTATTTACAGCCCAAGGCATCAATGTTAGTTGGCTGATGGGTGAAATGCCAACGTCATCCAGTGTACTTAATGGCTGAATAAAAATTTGACCCAGGATCTTTCTAGTCTAAGTTGAATATTCAGGCCATTTTGTCTCTATCTCTGTCTCTCTCATTGTTCAGAATGTCTTGGGATCCTCTACATAGTGATGATTCACGGCACTCCAGGTTACAAAGAGCTTCAAGCCTCACTTCCAGCAGCCAGAAGGGCTATGAGACACCAGAACTGGGAGAGCTCCAGCGCATGCTGTGGACACCCATACCTTGCCATGCCAATGTCAATGAAGTCTGGCCTAACCTCTACATTGGAGATCTGTAAGTAATGGGCCTACGCCGCTTATAATTAACATTCATCCTGCACTGTAATATTATCATAAAAGCAAGTAAGTGTACTTTACAGGCATCTCTGGCTCTCATTGATTCTTATCCTAGATCAGTGGTTAGGAACCTATGGCACTTTCAGATGTTGTTGGACTCTTTAACATGGCCAGTGGTTGGGGACAAAGTGACTTATGGCCTCACATCTAGGAGGGCTGCCTCTTTCCCCTTCTTGTCCCAGAAGCTAGAGTAGTATCATAGCTACTACTGACATTCTCTATAACTAGATATTAAATTATTACTCAGTAGGTTATGTGGGAAAAGTTTATTAAGCAGTGAGTATACTTTTTAATCAATCAGGTTGTTAGATAAGACACACTTGCTTTTTTAGGTTTTTTGTTTGTTTCTGGTGAGTTACTTCAAGAAGCTTTCTTTCTAGCAATGAGTGGTAGCTTTCTTTTTCTTAAATCGCAAACTGTTATATTTAATTCAATATCCCCCAAACCTATTTAGTTCTGTTAGATCTGTTAAATGCATAAAAGGCTAATGATTATTCAGCTAGAAGTGATTTAATCTGCAGCCAGCTCTCAAGTACAGCCAGACCTTTAAAAGATTATATTATACCATTTTATTGTTATAAAGAATACTGCTAAGTAGGGTTTAGAAGTGATTTATTATTCTTTCACATTTCTTGCACTCCATAAGATTAGGAAGTGTTCGGTTTTTAAAATCTGTGTTTTAAAAGCACATGCGAATGTTGGAATACCAACTGGCCCACAGATCCTCAGTGGCTCAGTGATAACAGACAGGGCACAAAAACATGAAAAAGCACTATGTCTGATTGTTATATTCTTTCTATATGGATAGATATTCATACACCCTTTTCAACTTGATCTTTTAAATAAAAATAAAAGAAGGGGAAGTATCTAGGTTTAGCCCCAAATCATGTCTATGTTCTAACCCCAAATCATATTATTCTGACCATGCCAGCACTCAAAAGAGGACACACAGCTCAGAACCAGTTACGCAACAGGAAGGAAAAGTTCTTCCCAGAGAAAATGCAGGTTTATAGATGCAGAGGAGGTGGATTCCAACTGCATTTGGGGCTTAGATAGGAGGTCAAGCTAGTGTTACAGTTCATTGGAGTGAAAAGCAGACCACCAACCGGGAAACTAGAATCTGAAAAACTAACTTTTCTGCACTAAAGCTCACAGAAGTTCTAAGCCACCATTACCACTGATCATGCTGGCTAGTGAATAATGGGAGTTATAATATTTCCAAACTCCGATTATTACCTCCTAAAAGAAATACTCTGGTTCAGAGTTCCTCCAAACATGCCCTCCTCCAGGATACTCTTATCATTTCCACCAACATGTGGACCATCAATTGCTATTTTCCTTTTCCAAGTGTCACTTACCATCCTGCCGGTACTCACTGTGCTTAGTCCTCATTGAGTGTTTTTTGCTCTTGTTGCTTATATGTTGTTGTTGGACCTCTACTCTGTTAGGCTCTCTTTTTAATAATAATAATAATAATAATAATAATAATAATAATAAGAAGAAGAAGAAGAAGAAGAAGAAGAAGAAGTATTTCTGCTAATCTCTGAGCATCCCTGATACTTCCCTCTTGTTTCTCACTGGCTTCATTTTGACCCCAATCCTGTTTTTATCACCTAAGTTCACTATTACAGGTTGTACTGTCTACTGCTCCATGTATTGGTTTATCTGGTGAAAGGAACACTTCCAAAGCTGTCGTACTCATGGTCTTTTCATGACTTTATTGTACTCTAGTTTAAAAGCAGCTTGTTAAAAACAAGATCTTTTCTGTATTTTTTATACTTTGCATATGCTCTGCGGCTAGTTTCTCTCACTACCTTAGAGCTTTGAGACATTGATTTTCAGCTCTAAGTAACAGAATCACAGAAATGGAAGTGATCCCATGGGGCATCTAGATCATTTTCTGCCAAGGAAGGAGTCTAAAGCATTTCTGAGAGGTGGCCATCCAATCTCTGCACTTTACAATGAAGGAAAGTCTACCATAAGGAAGTCCTTTGAGTAACTTTGTTGTGGATAATATAAGCAGCAGAGGACTTTACTGTACAATAATATGTTATGCTTAAGCCTTTAGTTTCTGCAAAGTGTAAAATTCAGTTTTGGTTCTGTGGTCATAAAAATAGCCTGATCAGTCACCGCAGAAGCAGTCTTTCAGTAGGACAATTTCCTAACAGTGCCAGTAATTCAGAACTTTGAGGAAAAATCTAAATGGTATAGAGGTGGTATATGGACAAGGTACCCAAATATAGAGATGCTGTTTTTCCTTCCTTTTTAAAATCACCTTATGGATTTTCTTTGGTCTTTTCTTAGGATGTGTAAGCCTTCCCCCAAAAGAAGAGGGAAGTCCAACTTTTGTTGCTCATTGTCTATACCAGGAAGAGGTCCAAATTCTTCACAAACATTTGTTTCTTCATCAGCTTTATTTTTCTATATTCTTGATTTCTCAATTTAGTTTCAAGAGTCTTTAAAACCTCACATAATCCCCCCAATTCTTCAACAGGTAGGCTGATACCAAATCAGCCCTTGCTAGTGCTTGAATAGGAGACTACCAATGAATACCAGGTGCTGTAAGCTATATTTCAGAAGAAGGGACTTGAGACACTACCTCTGAGTATTTCTTGCCTATGAAAACCCTATGAAATTGATGGAGTCCCCATAAGTCGTCATGTGACTTGAAAGGCCATACACAGAGAGAGATACATAAAGACAATATGTGGGAGTAGACCAGCAAACTATCCAGTCCAACATTCTGTTCACAGAATAGCCAACAAAATGCCTATGGAAAGATCACTAGCAAAATGTGAGAATGACTGCACCCTCCATGTTGCACTTTCTAGCAAGTGGCAGACATAAGCATATGGTCTGTGATATGGGTGGTGACATCTATAGCCATCCTTTCTAGTAACCACTAATGGGAGCATGTACCGTGAATTCATCTAGTCCCATTTCCAAGTCTTTCAAGTTGAAAGTAAACACAATAACTTGTGGCAGTGAATCCCATTCTTTAACCATGCTTTGTTTAACTATATTCTATATATTTATCTGTCATGAATCTCCCACCACTCCATGTCAGTGGATGACTTTGAGTTCTAGGCTAATGCAAGATGCATAAAAATTTACATCAATATCACTTGTCTTTTATCTAAGTAGTGTAATGTCTCCTCACAGGTGTGTTGCTCATTTTTCTGCCCATTTTCCATCCTTGCTACATCTCTTTAAAGTTCAGTGAGCAGAACTGTACACAATATTCCAGATATGAGTCCATCATGGATTTGCACAAGGGCAGTATGATGTTAGTAGAATTATTTCTAACTCCTTTTCTAATTACGCCCATCTTGGGATTTGCTTTTTTCCCTTCACAGCAGCCACATACTGAGTGACATTTTCAAAGAGGTATCAGTCAATACCAATAGATCTCTCAGTCAGCTGATGCCAGCCCAGATCCCACCAGTGATTCTTTTAGTCCAGCAGGCATCACTTTACAGTTGTTTTTACAAAATGTTCATTTACCATTTTAAAGCCCATTTGCCCAGTTGAGAGAGATATCTACCAATGCTGAGCCCCTGCCGCCACCTTAAAAATAGTTCCTGAGTCCATGGTGTTCACCCTTCTCAGAGGCATCATTATATTTTTTCACCTGTAAATCTGATTACTTTGTCTTTTCTGGCTGAACTACTTTAGCAGAATTTAAATGCGCTACTCAGAAACCTGCCAGACCTGTGGACACAGTGGATACAGGCTGATGTGCATTCACACCACAGGCAAAAATAACACTGTCATGCCACCTTCACAAGTCTGAAGGAGGGGGGGGGGGGGGGGGAAAAAAAAAAAGTTGTTTGCCTACCAGGTGACACAATGACCCTCAAAGGGCAAGTATGCATGGTTTAGTAGGTAACATGCCAAGAGTTAAATATAGGGAACCTATCTGAGTTAGAGAGCTGCTATGTGGTCTTGAAGGGAGAGTATCTGTAATGTAATCCTAGATAAAACTCAGATCTAACTACCTTGAAGGCACCAGATTCTATATGATCTTTAATGCTAAGCAGGGTCAGCCCTAGTTAGCATTTGAATGGGGGACTGGCAAGGACTTCCAGGAGCTGTAGACTGTATTTCAGAGGAAAGTAATGGCAAACTACCTTTGAGTATTGCTTGCCTATGAAAACGCTATACAATTCATGGGGCTGTCATAAGTAGATGAGTGACTTAAAGGTGTGCACACACACCCATGTAACTTCAGCATTATTTCTTTGAAGCTATGTCGCCCGTGACATAGAGAAGCTTCGGCGAATGGGGATCACCCATATTGTGAATGCTGCTGCTGGAAGGTTTCACATTAACACAGGAGCCAAATTTTACAAAGACCTGCCAGTGGACTACTATGGAGTTGAAGCAGATGATGATCCAAAGTTTGACCTCAGCATCTACTTTCATCCAACCGCTAAATATATTCGAGCAGCACTGCACTCACCCAAAGGTAAATATAATGGTGTTAATTCAGGGGAGATGTTTCATGTTAACCAATGGGAAGTGTGGAAGTGGAGAGACCCAATTAACTCTGACATCCATTTGGTTCTATTAGCCAGCCAATGGAAGGTGAGAAGGTGGAAAGACTTGACTGGTCCTGACTCCAATTTGGATTCTGTTAGCCAATGGGAGAGGAGAAAGGGAAAAGAGAAGAGGCTTCTGGTGGGTTAGGAGGAGACTGTTCAGGTATGAGTGAGGGAAGGAATCTTGAGTAAAGATCATAGGAAGCCAGGGATTGTCTAGTTCAGTGATTACCAAACTTTGGCCCTCCAAATGGTTTTGACTTCAGCTCCCAGAATTCCTGACAATTGGCCAAGATGGCTGGGGCTTCTGTGAGTTGAAGTCCAAAACACCTGGAGGACCACAGTTTGGGAATCACTGGTCTAGTTAGAGGCAACAGGTGGAGTTGGAGAGAAGTGTGTTTTTTATGAGAAAGAACATCTAGAAGCTGGGAAAGATCACCCAGAGGCATGGAACGGGACGTTATCAGTACACTGATGACACCCAAGTATACTTCTCCATGCCTTCAAAAATAGCTTCAGCTAATGATGTCTCCTCTGAATGAATGCTTGGAAGTGGTAATGGGTTGGATTAAGAAAAACAAATTGAAACTGAATCCAGGCAAGATAGAGGTGCTTACTATCAAGGGTCCTAATCTGGGACTGGACGTATGTCAACCAGGTCTGGATGGGATCACACTCCCCTTGAATGACTATGTTCACAGTTTGGGAGTGCTCCTGGATCCATCCCTCCAAATGTCAGCTCAGGTAGATGCAACAGGTCAAGGGTGCCTATTATGTGCTTTGATTGATACTCCCTTCCTAGAATCAGAGGGCCTAAAGATGGTAGTGCATGTGCTGGTAACTTCAAGGCTGGACTTCTGCAATGTGTTTGAAAGGAGTGGGACTACAAAACGGGGCTACTAGCAAACCTGATAGGAGTGGAGCAGTTCCTGCTGATCTTGCCTGATGGCCCCACAACAAACTCCAACTCCCAGAATTCCATATCTTTGAGACAGGGCAGCTAAAGCTATGGTTATTTCACCAGTATGGATGCAGCCCCAACTAACTTCTCCAGTTGCTGCTTTGCTTATGATGCAGAGGACTGATTTATGGAACTGTCGGGAGTGGGCAGCTCTGACATGCATAAAGACCTTCTGGAAGACTCTGGTCTATTCCATTGTCCCAGCAGAAGGACTGTATATCACAAGCCAGCTTCCACTGGTGATGATCCAGATCCAGATTAGCAACTGGAACTGGTAGTGTGCCATGGCTCAGCATAATAGTGATCCAGATTTACTTGACAGTGACAACATGGGCCATCTCTGGAAGACCAGAGGAGACAGAAGCATCCAAAGGTAGATGGGTTTATCCAGCTTTTATAACTTACTGGAGACCTACCGAAAGATAGGCCAAGTGCTGGAAAGATTCCCAGGAAAGAAAAAATCTGCATGACAAAGGAAAGAAATCCAACAATCCTGCAGAAAAGAAAACGGATGACTCCAGAACCCCAGACCAGGAGAAACAAGAGGATGGAATGACCACAAGTCTTAACTATCTTCACAATCACCCAACATCCAAAGAAGAGGAAGACAGAATCACACACACACACCCCTCACATTGGTGGTTCTGCTGCCTTTATATGGATCCAGCTACCTCTAGGAAAGCACAACTGGTCCAGATATGTGCTAGAGGTAGGGTTCCTTTATGGGGAGTATCTTCCCAAGGGCCATAGGGAAGACTTTAAACCAATGAAGCAGTTGGTGGTCCCAACTCCATACTTTGCACAGTTACTCAGCCTAGAGCATGACCATCCCAGAAGACATGCTGAAATTTGCCAGACCAAGGAGAGGCTGAAGCAGACCTTCTACTGGGAAGGCTATGAACAAGCTGTTGCAGACTAAGTCAAGAATTGTGATGTATGCCAGTGAGCAAGAACCTGTCATGACAAGGGTGTTTATCGCATGCAGTTTTAACGCAAACCCTGGCACGGGACGGGATTGGCCTGGAACAGGTTAAAATTGATGTTACTGCAAGCAAAATTGCTGTTGTGCTGCCGCCCAACCATCACCTATCCTCCAGAAGTGTTCTGGTGGCCAATTTTGGTACTGCGGAAGTTTTACTTTGACAGGACTGAGATTATATTTCATGTGGCCAGTGAGATGGTGGTAGGTTTGGAACTGTTGGGTGAATACTATTTGGACATTAGGATAGTGGAAGGAATAGATGAAATCTCCTGGGCACCCTTTTTAATGGAACAACAGAAGGGATAAGCATAACACAAAAAGAAGTTAATGAGATGGAGCGTGGCACTACAGGAATATGACTGTGAGATCCAACACATAAAAGGAAAGACAAATGTAGTGCCAGATGCTCTTTCACGAGGATCCCGGCTCCCGGTTGCACTTAGACTTAGGAAAAGCTTTCTGCTAAAATCAATGGGAGACTCACACCACACACAGCCAAGCCTAAATACTATGCAGGGAGAAATCAGAAGAGGACTCTGTGGGTTATATCTGGGCAACAGGTTGGAAGTCCACCACCAGTGAGCTAGTGGATTGAAAATGAGCTAGGGAGATCTAGTCTCTGCTTAGTGATAAAGCTCATTGGAGACAACCGGAACAACAGTACACAAAAATGATAAAATTGCACAAAAATGATATTAGGCCTCCTCAGACATTCAGAATGTTCATTATGGATGTTGAATGCAACCCATTCAAACTACCCAATTATGATACCATTATTCCTCTTTGTTATTCCTATGGAACCTTAGGATTGCTGTTTAAGGAATGGCATTTAGATTTCTCAGCCGGAAACCTCCTCTAGTGTTTCTGACCAAATGAAAAATCCTGGATTCCATAGGATGCTGCCATGCACTGAAAGTGGAATATATAGCATTATAATTATGTAGTGTGAATGGCTCACAGATTAAGTCTATTCTCTTTTCCCTTCTTCCATGTTTCAGGTGCTTTGTCTGCTCTCTTCTTTTTTTAAAAAAAACAATCTTCTTATTGCAGATCTGTTGGATACTCACTCCTTAGTTTATATTTTCAGAAGAAAACAGCTTTTTATAGCTGTAAAACTGCTCAAAAAGGGGGAGGAAATCATCATGAGATGCCAAAGAGAACCAGCCAATGAAGGCTGTGTGCAGTTGACTTTAGCTGAAAACAGAAAAAGCTTCCCAAATTTCCCAGTCAACACAGCGGGGGAAATCTGGATGTTATAGTATCAAAAATGTTATTTTCCCAAGCTGTAGTCTAAACAAACGTTGGTTAGTGCATTTCTTGACTGAGATCACCATTCAAATTATAAATTTCTGGACTCGCACATTCACACACACACAGGTTTCACTTTCTTTATGAAGAGTAAAAAAGGATGATCCATTTTGGTCTAGGCTAAAGAATAATTTTCAATGTTGATGTGGGATATCTTTGATCTAAATCCCAAGCAACATGGTACATGTCTTCTCATGCAAAAAATTAAACATTCTGACAAAACTGAAGCTTTCCAACTTACATATTTGTGTTTTGAGTTTTTGAGTCTCTCACGAACTTAAATTATTCAAAATGCCAAAATTTAGTGTATCAATATGAAATATGACAGAATCATAGGCCTGTTACAGACTGCCAAAATAAAGCTGCTTGGGGTCTCTTTGGAGGTATGCTATTTAAATGATGCATGGGTCCTAAGAGTCCGGAGGTCGCGCCAAAGCCACACTCCATTCCTAAGCACTAGAGTGCAGCTTTGGTGCAGCTTCCGGATTCTTAGAGTGCATGCATCATTTAAACAGCAAACCTCCATCTGTGTTAAGACTGATTTTTATTGTTTTTCTGTTTTTATAACAATTTCAAAAAACACAACAAATAAACTGAAACCTAAAATATTAAATTCAGGAAATTGGAACCAACCTAGTTTCAAATATTCAACCAATGCCCTAACTCTGACCTTAAAGCATCCACAAGTTTGCTTTTAAATAAGCTTTAGGGAGGTTTTTTTTTTAACTGCTTAGATGTCTCCATTTGTTGCTTCTTATGTAGTTATATTTAGGAATCAGACTCGGGTTTCTTGTCATGCTACTGACAGATGATGACACATAGACCCCAGCGGCATCAGTTCTCATTTGACCCAGCTAACCAAGAACTCCCACTGAGCAGGTGGCTATAATATCACTGTTCATTATTGGTGTTACATCTTTTGGAATTAGAGTTTTGCAGAAGAGATTGAACAGAAGGATACAACTACGCTATCATGAGTTAATAGTAAAAAAAACAGGTATTGTGTGTCAGTTTCTCTGGCCTAAAACATTACACTCCAGGAGTCGGGGCTATTGCTAATTATTGTTTGTGAGGAAGGATGAATGCCAGTCTTCTCCTCTCCTTGCTCCCACCCCAAATCCCCAATCAAAAAGAATGATTGGCGGCAATGAGCATAAAGCCCTGATCTCTCAGATCCAACGCTTTTGCTGAGGAAATATATGCACAGTACCCATTGGTATGTACATTTCTTCCCATTAGAGTGACTATCTAAAGTACTAGTACTAACAGTACATAGTAAGGAACCCTAACAACATCTTGGTTGTTTCTCCAGCACTGCCAGGTTCAGTAGATTTGACACCGAACCATACAATCAGCTAAGCAAGCTACAGTTTTCAAACCTCTGGTCCTGGTCAAAAGCCCTTCTTCCAGTCATTCCACTCTTATAGAAGCATCCAGGATATTAGGTCTATCTGTCTTTTTTCTTCTTCTGAAAAATATGTGCTTACATGAAATGAAAGTAAAATCCAGGAGAGACACCCCCAAAGAAGGCTCTGTGAAAGCTATACATTTATTTAAAACATTTGTCCTTCATCCTTTTAAAAGATTTTTAAAAGCTCAGTTTAAAAGACAGTATTTAATTTTAAAATTTAAAATCAGCTCAACCTAGAGTTAAAAGACAATATTTTAAACATCTGAGTATATATTATATTATATTATATTATATTATATTATATTACTGGCCTGATCTCAGAAAAAATGCAATAAATAATTGTAGTGCCACTCTTGGGGAAAAAAATGAAAATTATTTTTAGTCATCTTTTCCCAATACCAAAAACAAAAACACATGTAGTATATAAAATAGTCATATACAATTGGCCCTCCATGTCCACAAATTTTTTATCCATGGCTAGAAAATATTCCACGCACAAAAAAAATTCCAGTAAGCAAACCTTGATTTTGCCATTTTATATATAAGAGACACCAGTTGACTATGCCATTGCATTTAATGGGACTTGAGCATCCACGGATTTTGGTATCCACAGGGGGTCCTGGAACCAAACCCCAGCAGATAACAAGGGCCCACTGTAAATACCCTAAGTGTCACTGGGGCCAGTGAAAAAATGGCATAACTTTAAAAAATAAAGCCAGCTCCTCTTTCTTTCTCTTTTCTCCCCCTCTCTTGGAGCGTTCATGTCCAAAGCCATAGTCTTACATCTAAAATAGCTTCTTTAATTATAGACTACTTAGCATACTACCAACATGTACATAGAGCACCCATCAGAATTAATATCCAGTTTTATTTAATACAGAAATGACTATGTGTTTCTCTTAGTTCTCTTAGTCTTTCTTCTCCATTTTCTGACAAAAAATATGTTTTGATATCCATCTGTTGCAATGAGGTTGGAGGCAAATTCAAGTATAATATGAGGTTCAGCTCCTCTGCATTTTACCTTCTACACTGAATGAGTTTCAGAAGAATTAACTATATTGGAAAATGTCAGAAATACTGACATTTACTAGTAAGTAGCTTAAAAAGATTTCAATAAATAGCCATTCTTGAAGGACATTTATCTTGATGATGATCGATTTCTGACATTTCCCACTGGGCATCATACAACCTTGACTTATAAGGTCAGGTTTCTTGCTATGGCATAAAACAGGGGATATATGTGATGGCTGTATTTTTCCTTCCAATCTGCAGGCAAAGTATTAGTCCACTGCGCCATGGGCATAAGTCGCTCAGCAACTCTTGTGCTTGCATTCTTGATGATCTGTGAAAACAAGACCCTCGTGGATGCCCTAAAGACTGTGCGGGAACACAGAGGGATCTGTCCCAACACTGGTTTCATCAGCCAGCTTCGAGATCTGGATATCCGACTAACAAGTGAAAGGGGGAGAGCAAGAGCTGATCCTTTGAAACTTTAGTTGAAGGATATATATGCTGCAATTCAAGTTTAAGAAAAAAGACAGGAAGACAACATCTCATGGGAGTATCTGAACTCTGGCTCTGTGTGCTAGTAAACGTTTCTGGGTAGCAAAATGAAAAATAGTTGTGTATTTCTTTGATGTTCGCAACTCATTTGAGATTAAAGGAGTGCCAGAAATTTGGCATACATATGCGATTGATGTATGGGCAGGTGAGGTTGCTCATTGAAGGGGCCATAACTCCAGCAAAATAATTCAACATGCCTTATAACATCAGGGGAAGGAATGCCAGGCAAGGCTGTATTAACTTGTTTCCAAGTTTGGGAATAAACTTAGAGGGGTGTTCTTGTTAGACCTTACATAAAGGCTACCGGGGGATTTCACATTTCAGGAGCGCTGCAAGGTCTTGAAGGGAATTCACATGAAGAAAGAAAGGAGATGTTTTTTTTTTTTTAATCTGGACAAGAACACTGGTTTTCAAACAGCTGCACTGGGAACCACAAATGAATTGCATCCCAGTCTGAGATAGGCTGATCTACTGGCATTACCTTGGAAGTTGTTGCCATATTTTAAGGAGTTATTGTAGAGCCCCTGTATCTGTCTTCTTTCTCCATGCTGTTATTTGGGAGCTACTATTTGTTCATTAATTGCTTGAAGTGGCACACATGTTTAATTTTTGCTATTTTTACAACAACTCTGCAAGTTTGAATAGCTGAAAGTGAGTATGTATGTGTCTGTCCAGAGTCACCCAGAGGGCTTCTTGGGAAGAAGGAATGATACTATAGGCCCAAGAGATCTATGTCCACCAAATGTTGGGAAAAGTGCATAGGAAGAAATGGTTAACACCTTTCCCAGAAGAGCAGGGTATAAATACTATGATTAACAACAACAACAACAAAAATGTCCTCTGCCCAATCTCTGAAGCTATCCCATGAGGCTGCTAACTAGTAGAACAAAACCCCTGGGATACCCCACTCACAGCCATCATTCCTCACTATTAGCATCCAATCCACTATGTCAGTCGGCAATAGAGAAAAAAAGAAAACCTTTGCTATTAACTAGTAGCTATGTGTGGCCGCCTCATGAGTGGAACAGTGAACTGACTTTGGGCTTTAGGCCACACATTAAAAGAGCTATCCAAAAGTCAGGATCATTTCAAATTCAGACTAAAATCTGGAGCTGATTCACCTCTCCACTGATGCTCCACTGGAGTCTGGTGGGCTCTCCAGTCCTGCCAAAGTTCTGCCAGCATTTCTCATTTCATATGGTGGCAATCCTACATCTGCCTAGTTTCTTCCTGCCCTCTCCTCTTCTTGGCTCAGTGTTTTCTTCTTCATCTGGATTTGGTGGGTTGAGTAACTTATTTGGCTCTGCTTTCCCCCTCAACTGGCTCTTCACATGGTTGATTTATTGCTTCACTTTCCTTCAACAAATAAAGCTACATGAGTAAAAGCCAAAAAGATAAATAATGCAGCTCAGAACTTTTAATGCACCGTGGCTCAGCCTTCCTTAACCTGGTGCCCTCCAGATATGTGGCTATTTTATGAGAGAGTGTAAAGAAGCTGTCCAACCTGCTCCCAAATATAGCTCAGGCCTGACCTATGTGTTTGAATGGACTCTTGCTGTAGAGGTATAAAGTGGGGCTGGCTGTAATTTAAAGCAGGGGGGCAGGCCAGGCATGTGGGCCCCCCAGCTGCCTTCCTTTCAGCAAGGTTTACTGCCAGTTGTAGAGCCATGCTGGGATGAGGGGCTTTAGAGGTAGGAACAGAAGTGTAGGTGTAGGAGGAAGGGTTCAGCATCCTTCTGCCGCCACCAAATTTCCATACGAAATTGCTTTATATTATAATATGGCTCTCCTACCTTCAGAAACAAGCCATTCTTGCAGCTGGGAGGTCAAATTTTTGCAACTGCTAGGCAATGAGTGAAAGTCAAAGCTGTGTTAGACAAAATTGCCAGCCAATTTGCAATAATGCGCTCATTACCTGGTGATTATGGGAGCGATTTAACACAGCTGGCTTTCTCCAAGCCTTGCGCTGGCAGTCGGAGAAGCATCTTTAAGTGAGCTCATGCTGCAAAATGAATTTGAAGGTCTCTCAGAGAGAATAAATATTATACATTTGGAACTCACAAGCACGCACAACACATCGATGTCAAGGGTCACAGTGATTTTATTCACAGAATGTAAATTCTTTGACAAGTTTGCATATGGGCAGTGTATGCTCTCTACCTTTATGTTTTTCTCACAACAACTGCAAATTTTGCAGTATATCCAAAGCTAACCTTAAACTAAGGTAGGGACTGTGGGTAGAGAACCAGCATAGTGTATTGGTGTGTGCTTTGGATTATAACTCTGGAGATCAAGGTCTGAATCCCCACTCGGCCATGGAAATGAATGGGGTGATCAAGCCGTACTCTCTCAGCCTCAGAGGAAGGCAAAGGCAAACCCCTCTGAACAAATCTTGCCAAGGAAACTCCATGATAGGTTCATCTTATGGCCACCACAAGTGAGAAACAACATGAAGCCATACAGCAGCAAGAGACAATGGGCTGCTATGCCTGGAAAGCCATAAGGAACAAAGAAGGCTAAGCAGGGCTCTTGTAGCTCTGCCCTCAGTTGCTACACAAACAACACAAACACACATCTTCTGAGGTGTCGGCAATTATTACAAACCTACCAATGCATCTTTGCAATTGCAAGGGCAAAAGACTTCAATTTAACAATTACAACAACAAACTGTCTCTGGAACAAATATTCAGCACCCAACAATGCCAGGTTAAGAAATATGTGACTCTCTAGATTGTGTTGGACTGCAATTCCCATCATCCTTCACCAGTGGTTATAGTGGTTAAGGAGTTGCAATCCAACAACACCTGAAGATTCACAAAATATCCAACTCTGAAACAGTACATTCTGTATATCTCCCTTCATTCTTGAGCATTATAAGCCAGTTTCATGAAAGAAGGGTTACATGCAGAAACAAGTGGATATGTCTCACATGGAGTATAAAAGAAACCAAAGCCTACAGCTTATTATGCCATGGGGGCTGGGGAAAGATCACCTTTACAAATTTGACTGACATTTCACATTCAGTACCTGTATTTGAAAGGCCCACGTGTGATTTACAAGCACTGAACCTCCAAGAAACTTTGTGAGGTAGAGAAAAAGAATAATGAATGATTGCTCCCAAAGGTGTAATTGCATGTGAGGCAGCTGCCAGCAATCAGTTTCAAAAGGTCATGATTCATATAAACTACAAGTGCAATCTAAGAAAGCAAAATACATTTCCTAGGCAACAAATGGAATAAGTAACTTGCACCATTAGCACACATGCGCCATTACCAGCCCAGGACAACTCTCAGAAAACAAGTGAGGCTTTCCCAAATGCTTGCCCAGAAAACTTGTTACATAATATTTGAGCTGAGCCAAAAGGAATCCAACACAACTCTGAATCCTATGTTGGGCGACAAACTATATTTCTTTAGAGAGCTGAAAGCAACACTGCACTTGCTGAAACACATTGATTTCTTTGAGGGATGAATGTTCTATCATTCACTATCAACTATCTGAAAGACAACTACTGACATCCATGTGACTCCTTAATCATGTTTAGGTGGGTTTTGTTGTTGTTTGGTTTGTACATCTCTTGCTGAGACAAAATCCCAGAACTCCGTGTATGGGATTTTAATCCCTGGATGAATTTTACTTTTGATATTTTATGTCAGCTTCAGTCCCCCTTACCATAATACATCCCAGAGTGTATCCAAAGAGTGTGCTCATGTCTTTCTAGAGGGCTATTTGCATTGGCCTGAGTAGCCAAGTTGTTTTTGACAGCCGCGGTAGGCCTTCCTCTACAGCTGCCCTGCTTTTTCCATCCATTTGGTGTTTGCATGTACAGTACTGTTAATGTGTTCTGTTGTTACATTTCATTCCATGTGTTCCACAGATAGCTCTACTTTTGAGGCATGCCTAGCAGCACCATGCTCTGGCATTAAGAGAAGCTTGTGCACAGAATAGTTTAATACTTCACAAGATCACTTGCATTTTCCAAAGGCTTAAGAATGTATATGTCATTTGGGAGTACAGTATGTCAATCAGAGGTCTTGAATCCAAGATATTTGGCTTGCTAAAATTTCCTTCCAATTCTTAATGCATTTTACATATACAATGTTGGTTAGTACTAGGGATGTAAATCTTTGAGTATTTTGTTGTTATATTTCAGGATGAATAATTGCTGTCTCCCCACTATGGAAGAAAACAAATACTTCTCTCCATATTCGAACATCTTGAATTGCTAGCTGCAAAGTAATTATTGTATAGCGGTTTTAAAAAACACCCACAAAGGCTCTTGTCACTCTCTAGATTGTGCTGGACTGCAATTCCCATCAGCCTTCACCAGTGGTTATAGTGGTTAAGGAGTTGCAATCCAACAACTTCTGAAGGCTCACAAAATATATAACCCTGAAATAGTACATTCTGCATATTTTCCTTCATTCTTGAGCATTATAAGCCAGTTTCATGAAAGAAGGGTTACATGCAGCAACAAGTGGATATGCCTCACATGGAGTATAATAATTCCTTTATACACAATAATTCCTTTAGAGCAATTTAGGCTATGCAAATAGAGAGAGAAATCTGCACCAAAGTCTTGCAATAATATTATTATTATGATTTCTTCCGTATTGGGAAACCCGGTTTTTGACCTGGAAATAAATAACCACAAATATTCTTTCCAACCCTAGTCAATACAATTAATTTAGGACTGTGAAATTACCAAAGCAGCCTAGATTGTCACAGTTTGTGTGTTCAGTTGCTGAATGTGCTTAGAATCTCCCCTTCCATTGAAGACTTCCTACACATATTGCATCTTTACACTTTCAGACATAGGGATATGTCTCCTTCAAATCAAGATTCAAATTGCTTCTAATAATCATCAGATTATATAGCAAGGATCAAGGAGCAAATTATCAAATGTAACATTTCCCATACTGAAGGTATTCATGACAATGTAAAGTCACTGATCTAAGACAGTGTGCTGGAAAGTAGATTGAAATTTCGTCTCGGCTATTAATTTACTAACTGTGCAAACCAATAAAGATCTCAGTAAGGAGTTGCTATAGATTTCTCCACACTATCGAGTTTGTTTATTTTTTATAGTTTATAATCTGCTTCTGTGGCAAAACTGTCATTCAAATAACTATAGAAATGCAATTAAAATAATAAAAACAGCATTAAACACATGAATAAAGAGAAATGACAATTAAAAAAATCTTTCAATTGCAATGCAGTTTAAATACTAATAAAAATTGAATAAAATTTGTATTTTCCTACCAGCAGAAGGTCAACAGACAGAGGGCCCAGAACTTTGCAAGGAAGTACCAAAGCATGGAAGAGGCCAATGAGAGGTTCTTCAGTCACATCCCCAGAAAAAGTACCTCTGCTGTCATTAGACTAAGAGGTGTGTTTCACTCATACATCTTTTAATCTGGATGTATTCCAGTGAGACAATATGGTTATTCAAATCACCTGATTCTTATTGGAAATGGAGGAAGCTGCATCAATGTTTGTACTAAGGACTAGGTACCTACAAAGGGCAGTAGTGCTGGAGGCAGATATTAGGCCTACCTGTTTGATCTATTATCATGGGATCTCTTTGTTTCCAAATACTTTTAGCTTCCGAGATGACTTCTCTCCTCCCTGATTTCCACACTCCCTGTAATGGCCCTTCCACATCAACAGTGTAGCTGTAGCATTCTGGAGCAAAGGAAGTTTCTGAACACTTTCCAAAGTCAACATCTTAGTGTAGCCCAAACAAAATTTATTAAGGCATGTGTCATCAGGGCCAAGTCCAATTCTGATGGGACTTACGTATCTAGGATCTAACTGTAACTGTATCTAGGAATGCAGCCTCAGGAGGCCATGAACAGGTTACTACACTTAGAGCACAAGTCTTTGATACATTCATGACGTTAAACATACCTACGTATAAGTCACATTCCAACTGTTTAAAATTCTGAAAGCTTTCCCCAAAGGTAGCTGGAGCAGGGTGACCAGATATCCTCCTTTTCCAGGACATGTCCTACATTTCAGCCTTTTGTCCTGGAGGAATTCTAAAATATGCTCCATTTTCAACATGTAGAAGAAGCATGAGTTTATATTTATATGAATGTTTTTATTTTGTCATGTCCTACACTTTTCTTAAATGCCTTGCATTTTGCAGTGCCTGGTCCCCCTTTGCGATTATGAAATCTGGCCACTCTGGGCTGGAATGAATTATGGCAGGCGGTTGGACTGGATGACCCTTGTGGTCTCTTCCAACTCTGTGATTCTATCTCACACTGCTCAGCTTATCTCCTCCCTTTATAGAAAATGAAATGCTAAATGAGAGGTGGGATGAGCCACAGACAGTGGGCTCCAACCTTCTCCATCTGTCTCTAGGCTGGGGAGGGAAGTCCACAATCCTCAGTAGCCAGAGCCTTCTTGTATGGAGCTAGATTTCACGTAGTATATCACCAAGTCAGGTCCTGGCCTTTATCAATTCAGGCCCATTCTCTATATTGTTGGGGATAACAACAGCTCTTTTCAGGCATTCTTGAACAGAGCAAATGGTGGCACATGTCATCAGGGCCAAGTCAGAGGCACCAGATCAAACTCCAGCCTCAGAGAAAACTATAAGCATATTCAAGCCAACATGGTTACAGGTACCACTCCAGATCTTCCCCATAAACACATGTACAAGTTGATGGGAGAGGGGGTGGGGATAGAAGATGTGGCTCCATGTCTTCTTTTTGATCTACCTTACCATGTTGCTAGAAAGATTAGTAATGAGAGGTGATAGAGTCTCCTTCCTTGGAGGTCTTTAAACAGAGGCTGGATGGCCATCTGTCAGGGATGCTTTGATTTGGATTTCCTGCATGGCAGGGGGTTGGACTGGATGGCCCTAGTGGTCTCTTCCAACTCTACTATTCTATGATTCTATGAGAGACTCACTGTGCAATGCATTGAATTTTCCATCACACTGCATAAGTTCTCAACATTTTTTACAATGTGGAAGCCGGCCAGTGGGGGAAAAAACCAGGGTCTTAATTGCCCACCATGAAATAATGATCCATGATGCCTGGTCAGGTGACTACTGATGGTAGGTGTTCTCCTAGATTTAGGCTATTGTGTGATGATAAAATAGCAGATATTACAGAAGTTTCCTCAAACCAAAATGGCTCAGCCCCTTGTTTCAACTCTGGATGGCTGGTGGTAAGTAAGGAAAAGGAGGAAAGCAGGGACCTGTTGGTGAATTTGTTCTCCTAGCTCTGGTGTATGTATTTAAAATATGATATAAAATAAAGGCATCTAGGAGTGACCAATACTGCCACTCAGCTCAACTAAGTCTTGCACAAAATTTATCCAGTTTGCATTTTTGAATATAGGTCAGTTTAACACTTAAATTTCCGAGACCCATTAATACCAAATGATGAGTGCATTACACTTTATGGACAGGAGAAGAATGAGTTAAGCATGCAGTGTGTGAAAATCTTTCCCCCGATCACACAAATAGGATGGGATAAGGATGGGAGCAATCCGCTTTGCTCCTGTCCTTTTCCTCCGTGTGATAATCTGCTTCCAGACATCTTGGTAGCTTTAACTTTAGAAGTAGCCACAGTGCTAAGATATAAATAGCTTTAAGGTTGTATGAAATATTTGCAAAAAGCATTTTTTCCATCCACATTTGAACTGATAGCCTTTTATGATCTCTTAAAATAAGTTTCCCCAGTTGGCATGGGTGTGTGGAGAGAGACAAACTCTTCTAATTCAGCATATTCCTACCATCTTTAGCTAGGAAGTATTTGCTCAGGCAAGTGCTTGTTACTTGATAATTCTGACACCGTGTTCCAGAGAACATCTGTTTCCACTTGAGCTCTTTCAACTTTTCAGATGTGAATAGCAGAAGTGTCTTTTCATTCCATGTCTCCCACCCCCAATTGGCAACTGCTCTTGATTGCAAAGTTATTGTTATGCTGGACATTCTGGCCCATCTCCTGATACTTTTATATTGTATTTATTTTTAGATCCTCATTAGCATTTCGTGGGCCATCTCTTATCAATCTCAAGGCGTTTGAAGTACAGCGACACAATTTAACATATGGCGCCAAGATCTGAAGAAGAAGAGTACCAAACCACATGCCTCTACTTAAGAGAATAAGAATCATATTTGTGTACTCTTTTGTTTTACATTCAGAATCATTATTTCCCCATCTGCTCATTGTATGCAGTCACCTCTCTGCTGCAACTGTATTTTATTATTCCATTGAGGCTTTCAAGTAGTTTTTAGTTCTCATCTCTCATGGAAGAATTGCATTTAAGTTCACATTTTCACTCCATTCAGGAGGGGGGGGGGGACTATTAAAGCTGCAATCTTTAGTTCCATTATGACAACTGTTACTTCTCTACAGCACAGTTTTGAAGCAACCCTGTTCATGTTTATGCCCTGCAGAAGCTCCTTTTCTACATTTCATCCTCAACCAGTGGTAGCTGGTGGTTTGTCACCAGGGCAGTAGTCCAAACTTTAAAGGACCCCAAATAGCTTCTGCCCCTTTAAGGTTTGGATTAAGATCCAGTTGATTTATTAGACATGGAAGGCGCCAGGCACCTCTACACTGTATCCTGAGAAACAGTACAAAGGTTAAGTTAAAATAACATGAAACTTTAAGGGTTCTGTTGTCCAAGTTCTTACTGCTACAATATGCAGTTTCAAACCCTTTCAGGTTACAGTTCTAAGGGAGGAGCAAGATTATAACACAGGTTTATGAGCATTTACAGGGTTTAGAAAAAAGGAGTACCAGCTGAAATTCTCTGCATAGGTTCATTTTCTTCTCCACCTTATCGTCTATGAATGTAGTGCCCCCATTGCTCAGCTACCCAGTTAGAGAAATTGGGTTTGCCATGGGGGTAACCAATTCACATACCAAGAGGGACAGACTCAGAACATAATTGAAACACACTGGACATGAATGCAAAATAACTAATTTTATAAATTAAAACTTTGCACTATGCAATTACAAGAACATAACCAGGAAGACATAATGGCACTGGTAGCAGTAAGATGAGGTGCAGAATAAGTGCGAAATGAAACAAAAGCCCTGTGGTCAACAATGTTGGTATTATAAAGTAGCTAGATGGGTTGCCAACATTAGTGACATTCTTTTTAGGTTTTCCATCTCACTGTCCAGTCTTTTTCCTGCCTCAGCTCCGAGTAGGCTATGTTTTTCCTTTTCTCCTCCTTTACTTTGTCTTAAAGACTTTAATAGTTCTTCTATTCTTATATTCATGATCTCTTCTCTGCTGCCTTGTCATCTACCTAAAAAACAACTATGGCCCATTACAGACAGGCGTATAGTACGGACTGGGTCTGTACTAGGGTTAGAAAGGGGCGTCCCTTCCGGACACCCCTAACCTTAGTATGGATTGAGTCCGTACAAAATGGTGGTGCCCGTTCCACACAGGGGCCGCCATTGCTACATCACCACCGCACCGCCTCCAAACGAGGTGGCGCGGTTGCGACGTACTGGCGCTGCACCAGGGCGCATAGAGCGCCCTTTCCGTGGCGTCAGAAGGAGCTGCGAAACGGAGCTCCTTCCAGGATTTGCATCACTGGCACAGCCTTTAGATGGCTGCGCCAGCAATGCAAGGCAGAAAGGGGCCAAGGGGCCCCTTTCTGCTTGTCCCCGCCGCCATCAGGTGTCCTTGGGGCATGATGCCCCAAGGACACCCCTTTCCAGGCCACAGGAAGCGGCCTTTTGCCGCTTCCCCGCAGCCTGGAAAGTGGCGGATCGGGGCCTCAGAGGCTGCCATTCTGGTAGCTGAGGCCCCGATCCGGCGGAGAAAGGAGTGCCTACAGGCCGCCCCAAAGGGGCGGACTGTAACGCGCCTATGTTTTATTTAGTCTTTGCTCTATCCTTTGATTTCTAACTGCTGAAGCAAAGCCAAGCATGGAGGACACAGGATCTTCAATTAATAAAAATGGCTTTTCCGAGGCTTCCTCGCGTATGCTTCCATGACGGAAGGAAAGCGGGAAGCCTCTATGATGTTTCAGAGAAGTGTGACAGATGATTCCACCTCTGGTGCTTCTGAAACATTTGGGCCATACTTCAGCAACACTTCTGCAATGTTTGGGCAGCGGTAAGTGCCCCGTGTGATAAACTCCATATACCAGTGAAGTGTTATGGTTTGTTTTTTTTTGGGGGGGGGGGGGGTATCCTTTTGGATGGAGGAATTCAACACTTCCCTTGTGTAACCGCTCCAAGCTTCTTAAAACCCACCTTTCCCATACTATTCCCCTCACAGCCATTGGTGAAGAGTGAAGAGGTGGAGGAGTATCCAGCTACAGTCAGATGCTCAATGATGAAGGCAACTTCCAGGACCTCCAGTATAGTGCCAGAAGATGATGTAGTTGCTGTAAATTTCATTAATCAATTGAACCTAGACTGTTCTGATCACTGTCCCTGCTCTCTCTAGAAAACAGATTTTAACTAATACACGAACACTTGCAAAGGCACATTAAAATCAGTCCACCATTCTTTCCTTTCAACCTTCCCAACCCTTACCTTTATACCTCTAATTTCTCTAATATACATACGGTATTGAACAATACTGTAATTTATTTCCTCTCATATACATTCAGTAATACATTTACACATCTAGAACATCACAAGGGCCTCTCATCTGCTGCACTGATTTTTATATTGTTGGCCTGACTACAGAAGGGAGGAGAGAGCATGGTAGAACAAAGAGGTGCACACCCCACCCAATGCTTTACGTGTCCCCCAATGGTTTGTCCTAGGATGCCTTGTCTCTTGATACATTGGCAATTCTTTGACATACCTTGAAGCTTCAACATCTGCACAATTTTCCTATACAGTAATTATTTTTAAAAACAAAGGACAACTGCATTTCTGCTCTCATGGTTTCACCATGTCAGCTACGGACATTGGCGGAATCCTGTTGGAGACTTACATCTTCATAAATGGACTTAGGTCAGCAGAAATTACAATTGGGCAGTTCCATAACATTCATATCCAGTAAGGGGCTGGTAGTACATTACTATGTAAGGGAAATAGCAAAGTGCCTGATGCTCATCAGGATAGATACACAGCAGGACCATTGTGCATCCAGATCAATGCTCATCTGTCCCATTGTACATAAGAACAGAGCTAGGGAGTGCTGATGCGCATTAGTAGAGCCCAGTGCACATCAGGTCACTCTTACTGGTGTCCTATTATGCATCTTCAAAATTCATTAATAGGGTTTCTTAGTGCCTCTGCTACACAGCTAAGCGTACATAAAGTTACATAACATAGATCATTATAAAGGATTCCAGCCAGTCTCATCACCTTCCATAACCTTCCAGTGCTATTTATTGCCAGGCCTAAATGCCTGGCTCTGAAGGGGTCCTTTTTCAGAGCTAGACATTATGGAAGGCATGGTCTGGAAGGCTGCCTCTTTGCCACCTTTCTCCTCCTGCCTCAATACCTAATAAATGAAATACCAGTTGTTACGAGGAACATGTTGTCTCTTCCCTCAATCTTGCACTGTGCATTTACTTAGCCAGTTTTAAGTCCCAAACATTTCCCAGGTCATATTGAGCTATTTCTATTCATTATCAGTTAAACACTAGTAAGATGAAGATTGCAGTCCTATGTGACCTATCATGGGGGAAACTCCTATTGAACTCATTGGGGCTTATTTCTGAATATATGTGCATGAGACTCAGGCTGTGAAACAAATCTATGATGTATTTATGGCCTAGAAAGATAATGCTTCAGAGATTTCACCTCATCCAAGTGAAAAGCTCCTTTTTCATTTGGATCTTAATCAAGGGCCTCTTCAGATAATAAAAAAAGAATACAGTTCTTATTTGATGTCATTGAAACCAAAAGGCAAGTCCAGTGCCGCGTAAGGTTGTCAGAAAGATTTGCAATAATCGCTTGCAGACAGAGTAGATGTACAAATGTTCACCCTCTCTGCACAAAAGCAAAACATATTCACTTGCTTTTGCTCAGTAATACCCTCACATTTTGCTTCTAATCCCTTTAAGCAAATTACAGGCAAAGACCTTTGATGTATGTGCCAGCCAAAGTAACACATGCCTTGTTAGTTAGTGGAACTGTGAGCATCTCCCATCTGTATGTGTGGGGATAATAATTACCGCTTCAAACTGCTGGCCTCCTGCACTGTTTTGCTCTTTGATATTCCTGTGCAAATCACGTGGTCTTTGGGCCGTTCTTCTAACATGTATTAACAGCTGTCCTCCTGCCCAATTTCTTCACCGCTGCCAATATTCATATTCATAGCAATTAGCAGCCACCATCACTTATTTAAGAAGGAGGACAGCTCCACTGCCAGTCTCCAGCAGCTGCAGAGTCCTTAAAACCATCAGCCCAGACTTAGAATAAATTGGTTATACCACCAACACCATTGCTGGTGTTGGTGGTACAGTTGACCCTCCTTATCCACATATTATTTATGCATGGATTCAAGCATACGCGGCTTGAATATATTTTAAAAAAAAGTATAAGTTTCAAATATCAAACCTTGATTTTTCCATTTTATATAAAATACACCATTTTGCTCTGCCATTATATTTAATGGGACTTGAGCATTCACAGATTTTGTTATCCATGGGAATCCTGGAACCAAACCCCAGCGGATAACAAGGTCCCACTGTATAAAAAGGATCTGGGGAAGTAGACTGAAGTCTATGAAAGCTCATGCTGCCAACTTCTTTCCATCAGTTAGTCTCAAAGGTGCTACAAGATCTCTCTACATAACTGATTCTACAGACTAACATGGTTATATCTTTGAATTCTACCATTGCTGGTGTTACTGCACACCTTTGATTACATCCTGTGCCCTCTCAGTCAAATGTAAGCGATCACTCATCTGTACATGTGGACTCAAACAAGGTACACTGGAATTATTATTATTATTATTATTATTATTATTATTATTATTATTATTATTAAGCTTTATTTATATAGCGCTGTAAATTTACACAGCACTGTACATAAAATCATTTAATTAGACGGTTCCCTGCCTTCATGCTTACAATCTAAGAAGACACGACACAAAAGGAGAAGGGAATGGTTGAGGGGAAGGGGATCAGGTCCAGCATTCTTCTCTCCCTCTGAGGCCTGGACCAAGGCAGATGGACAGATGGAGGGCTCTGTATCTTAAGGATAAGCCTGATGGCACTGACCCACCCTCTCTCCCCCTCAGAGGCCAGGATGGAGTCAGATGCCTTGTGGGAAGGGTTCAATTCCTTTAGGGAGGCTGGATGGGAATCTTTTCAATATTGAATCTTTTCAATATGTGTAATGCTGTCAAAATGAACTATGTGTTGAACTGAGACAATGCAGGGAAATCATTACAAGAACACTGACAAGGATGGAAAATCTACACATTTATTTTCAGAAAGAATTGATTGGTCAGTACTCTATGCCAGCACTCATCTGGCTGATAATGACTCTTAATGGTAGTGTTAAAGCAAGAAAAGACTGAAACACTGAGTTGTGGTTGGCCATTCAAGATGTGGTTTGCTAGTCAGGGAGCCAGAAGGCCAGTAGGGTAATAATGGCAAGACCGTCATTAAAGGCTTAAGTGCAGTGCGGAAAACCTTAATGGACTAACGCTAGCCAGACAAATAAGACAGAGAACAGCAGAATCAGAGCTGGCATGTCTGCATGTTTTAAAGGAAGGTTTCACTTCTTTTTTGGTCTCAGGACAACTGGCTGGCTCAGACCTTGCAGTTAATAAGTTAAAAGCAATGTAAAAAGGTAAAGATAGTTCCTTGAGATGAATGTCTAGTCATAACCGACTGTAGGGGATGTTGCTCATCTCCGTTACTAAGCCGAAAAGCCAGTGTTGTCCAAGGACTGCTCTGGTGGTCATGTGCCCACTGAACGCTGTTGCCTTCCCATCCAAGTGGTACCTATTTATCTATTTGCATTTGCATGCTTTTGAACTGATAGGTTCACAGAAGCTGAGACTAGTGACAGGGGTTATCCCATCATGTGGCACATGGGCCTCGAACTACCAACCTTCTGATCATCAAAATCGTCAAAATTGGCATCTTAACCACTAAGCCATCAAATCCCAGAAAAGTAATGTAGTTACCTGTAAACAGGTATTTTGTACCAAGCAATATGAGGAGTGGGATCCAAGCTATATTATTATCAGTATAATGAGAAACATCTATTTTTCTTTCTTTCTTTGCTTAGAAAACAGCCTTCTTCTTCACTCAGCAGTGAAAGAGTGCTAAGTTTTCGCTACAGCTTTTTATAGCTTTGTGAGTTTTGCAAAATGCAAGTCTAACATGTTAGGCAAACAAGAAAAACAAACAAAAATGTCTCTAAATTAAATAAACTGAAAGCAAAGATGTTCACTCTCCTATTCCATTAAAGTGATGAATAGAACAATGAGCAAGAATGCATAGTGTTTCCACTTACTTTTTAAAGTTATTTTTATGGGGCATTTTTAGATGTTTTTGAGAAGAATTTTTCTTGTTTTAAGCCACGCTCTTCTTTTAAAGTAATGAATAGTAATGGAAAAGAAACAGGCAACACATTTAGATCTTTATAACATGAGAAAACAGAGCAGAAATGGAGCTGGCGAGCAGCAGTTTTCTCTGCGCCTTACCACATGAAGACATGTTTTCTTCCCGCAAGTGATAGTTGTAAAAGCATGTCTTTTGTCCAATGGCTATGGTCATGGCTATGAAAAAGCCATGCTTTTACAACTGTCTCCCACAGGATGAGAACTGAAGTGCTATGACATAGTTTGGTAAGGCACAGAGAGAGCACTACTCCAGTTCCAGCTCCATTCTGTTTTCTTGTGCTGTAAGGCACAAATAAAGGCCTCATACAGATGGGCCGAAATAAAGCTGCCTCGGGTCACTTTGGAAGTATGCTGTTTCAACAATGCATACGTCCTAAGAGGCCAGAAGCTGCACCAAAGCTTTGCTCTAGTACTTAGAACTGGATTGTGGCTTTGGCACAGCTTCTGGACTCTTAGGCATCAGGGCGTCCTGGGGAGCAGAGTCGGGCATGCGTCGTGAGGATGCTACATCCCGACTCTGCCCCCATGCTGGCCTTTCCGGCCAATCTGTAATAATAATAATAGGAATAATAAGCCTGCTTATTCTGCCGTGTAAAAGCCTGAGATTCCAAGATTTAAGAGTGCTTAAGTGGAGTGTTGGTACTAAATCTGGGTGTATGGACTAGACTATTGTTCATGCATTGAGAGCACAAAAAAAGCAGACATGAGAGGGACCTCCAAACAGATACAGATTAGCTGATAGATGGCAAAGAACTCTCACTCTCTTAGTCTAAAGAGATAAGGGTAGAGAAACTTGCCTGTTTTAGTTGTGGTCCCATAAAGTACTTCTTCTAAGTTCTGCATCCATGTAAAGTCTTAGTTTGAATGTCTTCTGTAGAATCACAAGAACAAGGTTTGTCTGAAGTCAGGGGACTCTAAGCTAAAATGAAACTTGTTTGAGCGGAAGAATGAAATGAGCCCCTAGTTCTATTTCCATAGGGAAAGTGCTCATAACTGTAGGTAGCATGGCTCTGGACAATGCAATTAAATCTAGAAAGCCTAAATTCATTGATGCAGACCTTCAATAGAAATTTTGCTGGGTGTGGAGGGCAATGAATATATTCCAGATGGAAAGCTGCAAGCACCTTGTAAAATGGGAATCTTTGAAAACCAATACTCTTGCTCTTGGGTTCATCTGCAATAATCCAGGAAAGTTATGGCAGTGCTGGAGTAACATGATGACTCTGAAGCCAGCATGTCTGCGCTTGAGAGGCATATGGATTTACTTTACATTAAGCATGGCTGTTGTTCAGCAGAAGATAAGGAAGTGTATGTATACGTCTGCTTTTTCAGGCTAATGGTTTTGGCATGATATCTGCACTGCTAGGCCACTATAAACATCCATTAAGATAATCTTAAGTGATTGTACTTGTAAAACTTCCCATGCCGTTTCCCCCACTAACAACATATTTTGCAATTTAAAAAGGGCAATCTGCCCACCAAAAAGGTGGGGGAGGGGGAGTTTTGCAATCAAAACTTTATTCAGAGATCTTGGGTGCATCCTGAAATATATCATCTGAACAGTTAAGCCGCCATAGAGGTCCATTCACCACATCTTTTCCCCCAGAATGTAGGTCTGTTGTGCCAATTCACAGTGGTAACAGCTACAGACTGCACCAATTGGCTGACACACATTATTTTTTAAGTGCACATGCATACAAGTCAAGCCTTCTAATCTGCTTTAAAAGGCTGGCGGCTTACCTGAAACAGAGTCAGCACTCCAACAAATGACCAGTACAGCAAATGACCAGTTGCTGTTAAAAATAACAGCAACAACACCACCACTAGCTCCTCTCTAGGTAACCTTTATCTCAGTATCAGTAATAACCATAATATTGGTCATTGCAATTTTCAGCAATAATTATGGCTGCTAATAATAATTATAAGTAATAAAGATTTTGACCCTGTACAGTTCAGAATCCCACAGTCCAAGATGTGTCCTCTCTTTTTATCTTTGGCACACAGAGAAACCTGAGGGGGAAATCCTGAAGGTTGCACACATTTTTCATCTTTCATCTTTGAAAGACTGCAGGAAAACGTAAATGCTCTGCTCCTGCTTGAAATAGCTGCCTGCCCCATCTGTCAGCCAAGACAATAATTACTCATTTCCTGTGCCTTGTGCTCGGAATACCCATCTTTTCAAAGACAGATGATACAGTCCTATCATGAAGGTTGTCTAAGAGTGAAAACAGCTATAATTTTCAGAGTCTGATGAATTTTGAGTCACCCCTGTCTTCAAAATACAGGTACACATTTCTGTCCTCAAGTGGTAGGAGATGCAGATGAGGGCAAAGCCATGTTCACATTGCAGAAGTGAAGTCCATAAAAGCACATGCTTTTTAGATAAAACATCCCAGGTTCTATTCCATGGCAGCTCCACTCCAGAATGCTTGAGGCAAGAGCTTGAGTCTTTGGAAAGACAATGGCAGTCACAAAAGACAGACAGAACAACAATCTGAATCAGGAAGAGGCAGACTATATGTTGAAGTCTGCTGCAATCATCATGATACTGGAAAAGCACACAGTTGTGTGACCCTTTAATAGTTAAGAGTCTAATCCTAAGTATCTAAGTTTTACAAAGGAATTTTATGTAAGGAGACAAATAGTTCTATAAGCTAATGTTTTTAGAAAATGAAGGAGAGGCTTACAAAGAGCAATGAAATATCATAATTAGAATTATGTTAGTGAAAGTATCAACTACACACTGTAAGTATAATGATTTTTTGACTTTATGAATTTAAAGTGAGATTCATTAAGGTAACAAAAAATATCCCGCTTTGACTTAAGTGAATGTTACAAGGAAGACTTTTATTTGTATTTTGTTTATATTGTATTTGTATTTTAAAATTAATATATACAGTCGCCCCTCCTTTTTCGCAGGGGATCTGTTCCAAACACACATACCCCGCAAAAATGAAAAAAACATGCATATTCAAGCCCTATTGGCTTGAATGGAGGCACTCTCCTGTGGGGTGCGCAGGTGTGCGCCACAGCCACGCACTCCATTTTAACTGTCTCCATTTGCCCCCTGCGGATAATTAAGGGGCGCAGATCCCAAGTCCATGAGAATATATATAGAGAGAGAGAGAGTGAGAGAGAGAGAGAGAGAGAGAGAGAGAGAGAGAGAGAGAGAGAGTCTAATCCTATTCAGGGATTCTCAATCTGTGTTTATAATTACACAAGAAGTGGGAGCACACCTACCCTGTTCTTTGCTTCTTGTCATCAGAAAGTGAGTGGTCAAAAATCACATGAAGAGCCTCCTTGGATAGCACTACTTATCAGCAACAAAACTAGAGAGGATTTGAAATGCTGATAGTACATGAGAAGGGAGGATAGCAGGTTCTCACAATGGTTGTATTGTACATTATAAATCTTATACTAGAAAGATCAGGAATGCCTAGCAAGGACTTCTCTTGTGGAGGCTGAAGAGTTGAAGTGGAACAACTCACACAGGTTTTCTGCCATGGGGTCTTAATTGGTAAAGCATGTATTAAAAGTTAAACGTTGTGGATTTGGGCTATGTCGTGATAAAACAGAGGCCTGTGCTATGTTCAGACACTGAAGACACTTGGTATAACCAACAATGCACTGGCCTTGGCTTCTAAATGGTTAACTTTTTTATGGGAGCCAACAAAGTAAAAAAAGGAAAGCTTGTTGCCATAATCAGAAATATCTCTGAAGTAGAATCCATGCTCCTGAAAGCCAAGATCAACTCTGAAACATTTGGCTTAATTCTAAAGAGGCAAAAGGAGTATGAATTATTTTGACAGCAAGAGATAAACAGGAGTATCTATTTTAATTTAATATTCCAGGCACTCAAGAAGCTATCACCAACAAAACAACAGAAACTAAAAGCTATACTTACTGACCATCTGGCTCACAAAGCCAAATATATGCTGGAACTCCGAAAATAGGAACGTTCCATAATACACATATAAATAAAACCTTAGGAACGGATGGTACCTAAAGAATTTCTAGTCTGATTCTGTGACTAAAGACTAGATCCCGTCTATACCAACAGCAACCAAGGCCAGTTAAGTTACTGGGCTGTGTTTTGCCAACATTTCTTAATGCAATTTAAAGAAGGGTGGGTTGCATTTTGGCCCACTGAGTATTCTTGTCAAGGTAATTTGATTTTGCAGAGCTTTCTGTAAAACTTCCCTAGTTTGATCATTATCTTTCTCAGAAGAGTTTGGTCAGAATAATATTGCCTCAGCCCTTTCTGATGTTTCTTTGGTGTTTCTCAAAGTGCTTAAATAGAATCCCAGACCTAGTCCCATGCAGTTCTTTAAACTCATTTTATATCCGAGTCCTGCTCTTATCTCCTTACTGTCTGGATGAACACAAACTAGGGTGGGAAGCTCTGGTCCTTCAGATATTACTAAAGGGCTATGGAAGCTGCAGGGAGAAAATGTCTAGAAAGGCATAGTTGTCCACACTTGTTGTAAAGAGATCCTGGCACTTTGCCTTGTGTGTACAGCCATGGAAGGATCTGTAGTGAAGGGATTTGAAAAGTTTTTGAAAAAGACCACCCTTCCAGGTACTCTTCCTGACCCTTTCCTTCCCTGAAAATGGGGAAAAACATGTCTGCATTCTCCTTTCCTCCAAGCTGCAATTCAAAGCCTGGCCTGAAGTATATATCTAAATATTTATTACATTAATTGTCTAGACAGGAAACAGATAATAAAATGGGGTGGACAGACATAGAAGCAGGATAATGGTATGCTCTGTTCATGGATGAACACTTGTAGCTGGACTAAGGAGATTATCGCACTACTATTTTCACTCAAGCTGGGCATGGGCTTGAACAGGTGAAAATGGATCTTATTGCATACCTTTTTGCCCAACTCAGCTGCATTGCATAATCAATCCAGACTCCTGATGTACTTTTTGAACCTACAATACTTTCCCGTCCCTCGAAAAGTACACCAAGAGTCTGGATCGGGTATGCGATGCAGCTGAGTTGGGCAAAAAGGCATGTGATAAGATCTGTTTTCACCCATTCAAACCCTGTCCATATCAAGGGGAAATAAGTGTGCGATAATCTTCTAAGAGATGGCAAAATGCTGCAGAACCAGTAGATTGGTGCTTGAACTCAACAAAATTGCTGACCCTTTTATGCTGGGATCATCTCCATCCATCCCAAGATGTAAGATCCAGGGCTCTGGGGGAGTGCACAGAGAGTTAATTCAACTCAGATCAAGCATCAAATCTGAGAAAGACAACATTTCCCCCCTCCAAATGGCCATGGATCATGGAAACCTGTTGCCAGCCAGTGTACACAGTATGGGTTAGGTGGACAAATAGCCTGACCTGGTATAATAAGGAATATCTGTTCCTAATAGAGTCACTCGAAATGAAAAGTACATAATCCAAGACCTATGTAGGGTAGCTTTCTGGCCACAGATGACATTGGCTGCAGCTCATTTCTTCCACCAACTTGTTGAGGTGCCAAGTGTATGTATTGTGAAAGGGTTGGCCGGTCTGGCCTCTGACCTGAGGATCAGTTAGGTACATAGAGGCCCTTTTGTGCACTGCTACAAGCTGTGCAACATTCGTAAAGCTCTCTGACCTGAACCACAATCTGCCTCTACAGCCTAGTTGCTGAACTGCCAAGGCCACTGGTTTCAGGTCACATCAGGGAATAGTTTTAGTAGCAGATGTAAAGATTCTCCCCTTTGAATGGGTATCACACAAGGTCAGTGAGCAAATCCTGTGCTAAAAATAGATGCCAGTTTCAAAGTTGGTAAGATTTCCTTTGTCGTCCCTGTCACTCTCTGAAGATCCATGCTACCTACAGCTCCTGGATAAGCTCCCAGGTAAGCCAAGCTGAGAGAATGCTGGACTGCCTTTCCCCTAATGCTAGCCCCTTTCCTTTTAATATGCTAGAACAGACAAACAGGGCAAAGGGCCGAGAATTTCCCTGTCCTGTCAAAGCAGCTGGTGGCTCCTGAAAACAATTTTTGGGCAGAGGAAAGATACCGATATTCATTCACTGGGGAACAAAATGACATCATTTAACATTCCAGAATATGATACTGTGAGTTCCACTTTTATGCCATTGGTTCAGGCTTTTAATACCTTTTATTCGGTTTATTGCTATTTTGATCCTTAAGCAGACAGAAATTTAAGAAACATTATATTTGGAGATCTTTTTGCTCTTCCCAGCTTCTCAGCTCTTCTAGTTCTTTCTTTTAGTACCCATACGCTTGCATCTAATTCTACTTCTATGAAAGCTGACTTGTGTCTGTCATTCAAGAAATTCTAAGGGTTTATACCTGGCAACCCAAGCAAAACAGACTTCATGTCAACCCCTTGTGCTGACATTCAATCAAAACAAAGTACAAACCCTTAGAAATGCTGGCCTGAAAAATATACCAGTGAGTGTAAGTGTAAGGGAAGAGTGCTTTAAAAGAGGCTACATTTGCTGTCATGGAAGTCGGTTGAAAACTATAACTGCAGAAGATCAAAACGTCACAGTCTGAAAAGAGGATGAACACCTAATGATTCACAATAGTAAATTAGTATTTCTTGGGCAAGTTCTTGGGGCCACATTCTGAACAACTCCAATTAAATCAACCAAGAATTGGTCTAGGATGTTTCTTAGATAATTTTTTTCCAGCCATAGATCTTCTTTTCATTTCCATCTTAATATAGATATCTTGGTGTGCCATCTAAGGGGTAGTCTTTTGTGTTCCATGATTTTAATTATTGAGCTTGTGCAGTTACTGCATCATTTGAACTGATGGAATAATAATAATAATGATGATGATGATGATGATAATAATAATAATAATAGGAACCCAAGTGTTTCCCTCTCGTCCTTGTAAATGTCAGATACAGAGTGGGACATAATGCGCCTTTTGGTGGTTGCTAGGATTTACAAAATAGCATGTGGTGAGTAACAACAGTAACATTTTATAATAAATAATAATAATAATATTTATTTGTATACCGCCCTCTGGCAAACCAATCCGGGCGGTTAACAACAATAAAATATAAAATGACAATTAAAAACACTTTATCCCTCCCCCCCTTAAGACAGTATTAAACAGTATAACATATTAAAACACAATATCAATGCATAAAACAACAATTAAAAACTAAAAACCCTGATATCCCTCTGTTGATCCTCAACCATCACTAAGATGGGGCCACAGGAGGAATGAGGGAATCAGGGAACCTGGGCCGGGATGGTTAATCTGGAAAGGCCTGCCGGAAGAGATCCGTCTTGACTGCTTTTTTAAAGCTGTCTAATGATGTTATCTGACGGATCACATCCGGCAGGTCGTTCCAGAGTTTGGGGTGACAGCAGAGAACGCCCTCTGGGAGGTCGCCGCAAGCCTAGATTTTAGAGGCTGTAGTAAGTTCCTCCCAGAGGACCGGAGAGCGCGGGGAGGATTGTATGGGAGGAAGCGGTCCCTAAGATAGCTTGGACCCAAGCCATTTAGGGCTTTAAAGGTGATAACCAACACCTTGTACTGGTCTCTACAGCATGAGTGCCATTTTGGGAAGTGGGAGAGTGGCATTCGCATCTGCTCCTATCTCTTTGGCTGTGTGTCCACAGATTTTAAAAACTAGGTATCATAGCTTTACCCTCTCCTCCCCCCCCCAAAAAAAAATAGTCAATGATAGGACTGCCCCTACAATTAAGCCAAGTTAGGAGGCAGCCCCAAGGCAACAGACTTTGGATGCCATGAAAGGGCAGCAAACTATTAGCAATTTATAGTGTGGCATAGTGGCTTGAGCTTTAGACTATGACTCTAGAGACCAGGGTTTGCACCCCCACTTGGCCATGGAAACACACTGGGTGACCTTGGGCAAGTCACACACTCTCAGCCTCAGCGTCACCATAAGTTGGAAATGACTTGAATGAACTGAACAACAACAACTTTTTGTATTGACATAGAGAGTCATTTGTGAGATTGTCTGCTTCCTATGTTAGAACAACTTGTCTGGCTTTTGGGATCTGCAATTGGCTGAGTGGGAGTTGCCACTTTCTGCTCCCCTCAGATGTCAAAAAGTCTTGGGTAGGCCTTGAACACTGCAGTTGATATTATTGAGTTTCAAGAGAGTAAACAAAAAAAATGTTTGCCTGATAGATTTTTCTTATCTGATTTTCATGCCCTGTGAATGAAAGACTTCCAGGTGATCAGTGGCCCTGCTGAGATCTTGCATGCTTAGGTCTGAGACTTCATTGATTGAGCCTATCTACCTGTAAAGTGGTCTCCTTCTTTTCTTACTGCCTTCTACTTTACCAAGCATTATTATCTTTTAGAATGAGTCATGCTGTCTCATGGTATGTCCAAAGTTTGACTGCCTCCATTTAGTCATTTTGGCTCTCCAGCAGCATTGCTATGGGACCATTGCTATGGTCTCAGTCTGATTCCAACTTAGCACACTGGACCCTAAAGTCCAAGTGTTTTCAAAGGGGGGCCGAATGAGCGTGGGCAAGAAGTGTTTAATTCGTTTTGTGACACCTGGGTGGAAGTGCCAGGAGGGCATAATCTGAAGGGTCTACAGTCTGGGAGAGGTGCCAAGCTGATCAAGTAGACAAATATTGCACTTCTCCTTAGTCATTTGGATTAAATGACAAACTCATTTGTGACTCTCAAACTATCTGGGAAGACATTGTTTGTGGCTTCATTTGGGTGTGTTGCGGATGTGGTCCTACACCTTGGGGCTTATGGCTGACTTTAGACCAGAGTACATCTGGGGTCATATGGGTTATCATTTACGTCCAAAATGTCAGGAAAAGGGGGCACTTGTAACAGGGGTGCATGTTGCTGTGATCCTGGAAGTGTCCCACTCCAGTAGATATGGATTAGGCGGACTCGTTGAGTGTATATGAACTGTCAGAAAGATCCCCAAAGAGCAGCATATATGAATCACCCCCTGCCATATGCACACACCCAGAACTGGAGCAATCTGTAACAAGCAACTCTCCTCTTTCCTTTTCCCTCACTCAGACTAATGTTGCACTTCCCTTCAGTTGGAAGGGACTGGTGTTCTCCAACCCTGTTATATCATTCTCCAAAGACTGGAGACCAGAATTCCCAGCTATTCAGGACACCGCTGAGGAAATATAAGCACCATGCAGGATCATCAGCCATGAATCCATTTAACAATAGGAAAATCACCAAATGCCCATATATTCCATGGAGATTGCTTTATTTGTGATTTTTGCATCTATGCAAATCCTGTCCTCAGTATTTCTTTCACAGTTCTTTTTGAAAAGAACTCTGTGCATCTCTTGCTAATTTCCTGTTTCTGACAAATTAAATGTAAAAACTGCCATCCTCTTAAAGCTTTTTATAGCATCTTTGACTGTGCTGTTTAACCATGCTGGCATCTTTTTGATTTTTTTGTCATGACAGCATCTGACAGCATCTCCTACAGTAGTCTGAAATAAAATAAGCTTTGTGAAGGAAGCCGTCATTCCTGACTTTCGTTCAGTTGTCTTTTAACTAATCCTCCAGTTTTGAAAACCTCTGTCTTCTGAAATAAAATGGGATTCTGTTGATATTTCTGAATAATTTTCCATTCACATACGTCAGGATGGGGACACTCAAGATATTCTAGACTTTAGCTCCCACAATCATTAACCACTGTTTGGAGCTTCTAGGAGTTGAAGTCCTGGATACCTGGAAGACCAAAGATGCCCCAGGCTGAAATATCTGTTGAATCTAATACCACTTGGCAAAACTTCATACTATCCAGCAAATGCTACTGCTTGAAACTGAATCAAGGATTGTCTCCCTTGTTGTCAGTTCCATACATAATTGATCAAAAGCATAATAATATTCTGTGACTAGACATTTCGCATCTTTAGCATAACTCAATTGCCACTGACCCAGTTAGTTTGAGGATAGCTGAAAACCAGCAAAAGATTTTTCTTTCTTGGCTCCTCTTTGGGGGGTTTTCCACAACCTCTCCAGATAACTGTCAGAATTTTTGTTAGTTTAGCAACATGTTGCTTCCGTTATAAAAATGGCCCTTTTAACCTCATATTTCTACCATAATGTTTCTACAGCCAAATTTGTTTATTTTACAGTTTCTCATTTGTCACACTCTGTGTTCTTTGGCAAATATCGCAATGGTAGGTCCAATACAACCCACTTGTCCTTTTGGTAACATTTAAAACCTAGTACTAAATATCTCCCGTCATTCTTATAGGGTTCTGATAAGCTCGGCAAAGCTATATGTAAGTAAGTACCAGACACAATTTCACCCACCTTGGTTTTCAGTCTTCTGGAATTACCATAGAAACACATATTTTATATTAACCTTCTTGGAACGGTTATATGTTGTGTCATTTTTCTGGCAACACTACAGTCTTTTTTTTTTAATTGTTTGCCTTTAGGCCCCATATACTCATTTTCAACTTTTATCTTACCCTCTTTTTATTGCCTATATTCATATACTATCTTAAATGTTCTGAAGCAATTAGATACTAATGGTAGTTTAGAGGACTGTAGATAATTGCTCCTAGTGGATGAATCATCCTGAACTGGATGCTATAGAGCTTCAGTTAGGCTCTTCTCTATTTATTTAAGAGCTGCTCAATCATCATCATCATCATCATCATCATCTTAACAATCTTCAACATTTGTAGTTCTAAGGGCCTGCAGTTCTATTAGAGGATTTAATGGCAGAGGTGGGGAATGTTTGGTTCCCCAGATGATGTTGGACTGCAGTTCACAATATTACTAGACAGTGGTGGGGAGATCATGGGAGCTGCAGTTCAACTCACTGAGGGGGAGGCACATGGTTTCCTCATCTCTGGCCTATAATATTTCTTCTGAGGTTAACCAAACAACCAAACAACACTTTTTTAAAAAATCCCATTCTTTTACAATGTTCTTCATCAACCATGGAATTTTCTTGCTTAGGAAACCCCCAAATCCTGAAAAACAGCCTTGGCTTCAGATGATTCTAGGGGCTAGTCTACAAATTAAAAATACACTCGATCTTCCACTTTTGCGGCTTTAACTTTTGCAGCTTTGATTATTTACAGATTTGATTAATATGTTTTCTCTAGGAATCACTAGGCCCTCCAGAGAAATTCTGCTGGAAGTTGACCATAGAGTTGCACTGGAGGACCTAAAGATTCCTAGAGAAAACACTTCTCTGGGCATTTGTAGGTCCTGCAACATGATTCTATGGTCAAATTCTGGCAGATGTTGACTATAGAGTTATGCTGGAGGACCTAGAGATTCCTAGAGAGGTGTTCTCTCAGGTTAAAAAAATACTGTTTATTTATTTGCAGTTTTCCTACTTTCATGGGGATCCTATTACCCTAACTTAGCAACTGTGGAGGGCCCACTGAACTTCTCCTTCCAGTTGAATTGAATGTGATCCAGCCACATGTAATTTGCAGTATTTCAGTCTTTTCGCACACACACACCCAAACTCCTTAGACTCTGTGAAAAAAGGCTTTGCCATTTTTACTGGAGTATCCTCTGAAATCTGCATAAATGCATATTATTGCCCATGTGGCTGTCCATCTGCTTCAGGTGCATTCAGACAGTTGTACATTTTCAGCAGAGGGGGAATGAATAGGTGTGAATAGATGCAAATTTGTGCAAGAAAGTGAACTAATTGTTGATGCAAATGTGCAAAAATGCACACCAATTTGCATAGTACTCATACATGTAGATTAGCCTTAGGTGTCAAAACCGAAATGTAAGGTATTGCACTTAGGGAAGAAAAATGAAATGCACAGATATAGGATGGGAGATACCTGGCGTACGGAGACTACGTGTGAAAGGGATCTAGGAGTCCAAGTTAGACCACAAGCTGAACATGAGTCAACAGTGCAATACGGCAGCTAAAAAGGCCAATGCAATTTTAGGCTGCATCAATAGAAGTATAGTGTCTAGATCAAGGGAAGTAACAGTGCTACTCCATTCGGCTTTGGTCAGGACTCACCTGGAATATTGTGTCCAGTTCTGGGCACCACAATTCAAAAAATATGTTGAGAAACTGGAGTATGTTCAAAGGAGGGTGACTAAAATGGTGGAGGGCGTGGAAACCATGCCTTATGAGGAATGACTTAGGGAGCTGGGGATGTTTAGCCTGGAGAAGAAAAGGTTAAGAGGTGATATGATGGCCCTGTTTAAATACTTGAAGGGATGTCACACTGAGGAGGGAGCAAACTTGTTTTCTGCTGCTCCAGAGACTAGAACATGGAACAATGGATGCAAGCTCCAGGAAAAGAGATTCCACCTCAACATTAGGAGGAACTTCTGGGCAGTAAGAGCTGTTTGAGAGTGGAACACACTCCTTCCTCAGAGACTGGTGGAGTCTCCCTCCTTGGAGGTCTTTAAACAGAGGCTGGATGGCCATCTGTCAGGGATGCTTGGACTGAGATTTCCTTCATGCCAGGGGTTGAACTGGATAGCCATTGTGGTCTCTTCCACAATGATTCCATGATTCTAGCCCCTGCCTTTTTCCTGGGAAACCCTGTCTAGTCCTTCTTTACTAGAAGGACAGCGGCAGGTCTATTCTTCAAAGGCGTTTACTAGACACATCTTACAGTTGAGGACCAGGAGGTATTAGGTCCACAAAAAGGTACGATTATTATTAGTTTTGCCACAGTGGCAGCCTTGCAGCACCTTGTTTTATTCTATTTAGTGCAAGCATGGAAGGGTCAGTTTAACTGCCTTACAATAAACATTCTATTAACAAACCACTGACCACTGCAATACACACAGCCAGATTTCTATGACCACTGGAATCTTCTGGCAAATCCATTTTTTAAAGCAGGGAGGTTTTACTGACTCCTGGCCAGAAAGTTATTTCAGCTTTCGGCAGAGAGAGCAAGTACAGCCTTACACAAAGGCTAGGTCCAGTTGTTTGGAGGCTTATTTTCACATCCTGGCAATGAAACCACTCCTGGCATAGAGATTTCCTTCCTCCCCACAAACCAACAAAACCCATTAAAATATCATCCAGGTTTCTTTCTAGTTACTTGGAAAAGCTTTTGTGAAGTTTAGCAAATGTAATTCCATGACTATTTCACAGCCTCAATGGCTTTTAAAATTTTCTTTAAAGGACCCAGTATAGACGGAAGGAGCTCTAGCTGCACCTCCTCCGCTTCAACATGAGGAAAACATAATAAATTGCCTACTTTTAGCATTTTGCTAACCTTTCCTTTCACCCAAAGCCAGTGTATACGTTTTTTAAAATCCAGAATCCGTGTCTGGATTAGATCATCCATTTTTAAAATTGATTTATCATACTATGTTACATTATTTTCTCTATAGGTCAGCATAAACCAAAAACACATATTCTGACAGGCAACAGGGAAAGGCTGAAATGCCTATCACCTATAATAATCTGGTTTAAGTCACCACTGCGGCAGATGACTAGTGACCACATGTAGATGACTGTGGGTCTTACTTTGAGAGTAACATTTAGACTGAGCAGACGCTTGGTGCATCACAGCCAATGTTTGCATTGACTACTAGTGTCTCCCTGCAGCATTTCCATGTCCTTTTGCCAGGATAAAAATGTTTGGCCCCAAAGTGGATAGACCTTGGTTCAAATTCTATTCATGCAGATAATTCTATTGAAGCATCAGTATGATTTACAGATGATGATCTGCATTTCTGTTCCACTCCACCTGTTTTCCTTAGATTTTGTCACTGGATTTCCATAGAGAGGTTCTGTGAGTGGATTTCACACAGGCACTTAGTAATAAATAAGGTCCTCAGAGGTGCTGGCCTGTACAGTAAAAGTAATTTAATAAACTTGAGCATCAGGCACAGAAAGGCATCTGTATATTTTATGGATACTATTACATATTTGATGCTCAGAGAATTAACTGTTCAGTCACACAGGATGTAGGGAACTGTAATTTCATCTGTGTCTGACGGGTTTCTGGCACTCCATATTCCATGGCAACCATTCCCAAAACACCAGCCGGGGGATAGCAGAGCCAAGGTTTGTAGGGGTTTACCGCCTTGACTTTTTAATTAGCAGGAATGATGACATCCCTGGCCATCCTCCTCAGAGTAGCCTGCTTCTTCTGAGCTGTACTGAAATCCTTACAGCAGCCTGTAGGTAACTGTTGTTTAAAGACAGCCCTCTTGAAGTGCAAAGTGTTTGGAGGTGGCTTCTTCTTGAATGGATAATTGAGAGCCATTTGCTTTGCAAACCGCTTGTTCTTGGTGGACATGGAGACAGACAAAACCAGTTCTCAGGTCAGAATCAAAACGCCTTTGAGATGTAGCTATGGGGAGTTTCATGATGAGCACTGCAGAATTTACCACTACACTGTGCAGCAGTTGCCACTGTGTAGCTCAGTACACTATACTTCTGCAACAACAAGGCATCCGCTATAAGTAAACTATAGTAATAGCATGTACAGTCCTACCTCCGTTCTTGCGGTTTTGGAAACCACGTCTCTCGCTTATGCGTGAGGGATGAACAGAGGGGGAAATAAAGGGGTGCGTGCTGAACGCGCCTGTATTCAAGCCAATGGGGCTTGAATATATGTGAAACTCTGTTTTCACGGGGGAGGTGGGTCTGGAATGGATCCCACGCAAAAACAGTGTCAACTGTATGCTTCTATACCACTTATCAGTGAACACAACATTCTCTAAGTGGTTTACAGTCTGTAAGCTAATTGCCCCCAACAAACTGGGTACTCATTTAACCTAACTACAAAAGGATGGAAGGCTGAGTCAACCTTGGAGCCCCTGGGATTCAACTCACAACCTTGTGGCTGCAGTACCAGTATTTAACAAGAGTGCCACTAGGGCTCCCTTATGATAAACTATGATCTTCAAGAAGTCCCATGACATGGCCCAACACTCTGAATGTACTCTAGTAAAGAATTTTAATTCTCAAGCATACGTTCTGAAAGTGCTATATAAACTCTTGATTTTCTTGTTCCTGTGAGTCTCCTGCTGCTTTTAATTTGGTACTCAGCTTTCAGTTTTGTTCTAAAGGCCCATTTCCAACTAATCTTTTAAGGCAGTTGTGAGGGTTTTCTGATTTTGCCTGAGCTGGTTGGGACCCCTTGAGACCACCTTTCTTCTCTCTCGCTGCCACCACTTCTTGATTTGAGTCCTCTCTCCTTAGCAATGCAACAAGACATTGCTGAAGATTCCACTTGCACTTTCTACCTATGATGTTGAATATACGCTTCCTTGCCTTTTCTCCAAATTCTGACTGAGCTAAGGCATGTGAAAAGGAGTGTGATATAGTTAGCGTACTTAAAAGGAAGGCTTTATTCTAAGTAAGAAAATTCTGTAGCAAAAGGGTATCTCTTTACATGAAGAATCATCTTGTTCCTCAGGCACAAACAGAAGTATAAATTACAGAGTAGATCATTTCAACCACATCAAGAAAAGAATCAAAACACCCTAATGCAAGTGGCTAGTACATTCTCCTAATGTTACTCACAGATCAGATGAGATTTGTAGCCCTTGATGTTCATGAAATAGCTGGGAGCCCGGATTCCATTGTCCAGCTTCCAGTTCTCCATGATCTGTTCTGTGATAGCCTGAGACAAAGAGCTTCCAGACATTTTTTAATCTCTGCCCAGAATCATCTCAAAGGTTCACACCTCTACCCGATAGTTCATCACAAACTGCCAGTTTGTGACACACCAACATGTGGGCTGGAAACAAACATGGGGCAATTACAAGGATTTCTGGGAGCCCCCTCCAAAAAACCCCATATATTTTGCAGTAAAATGTAGTATATTGAACTGAATGTTGTGGACTTAGGGCCTGAACAGACAGGCCAAAATAAAGCTGTTTCGGGTCATTTTGGAGGTATGCTGTTTAAAGGACATACACATCTTAAGAGGCCAGAAGCTACACCAAAGCTGCACTCTAGTCCTTAGGACTGGAGTGGCTTTGGCATGGCTTCCGACCTCTTAAGATGCATGTGTTATTTAAACAGCATACCTCCAAAGTGGCCCAAAGCAGCTTTATTTTGGCCTGTCTGTTCAGCCCTTACATTTGAAATACCAGGATTCAAATTTCTACTCAGCCACAGTTCTCACTGTTTATATGCAACAAAGCTAGGGTTTCCATATCTCCTCAATAGCCAGGTTTAACCTGAAACCTAGCCATGCTACATGATACCCATTTGGTCATTTGACCCAAACTCCAAACGTCCATTTTAATTAAAAAAATGTTTCTAGCCATTGTAGAAAATGGACATTGTAGAATGCCTCCATGGGCAACCCATGGAGGCATTCTTCTCTCTTTTTTTTTCTTGTAACAAAAACGTCTGCCTGGGAACTTCAGGCATGAAGGAAGCAAGAGCAAGTTCTACAAGCATCAGAGCACAAGAAGCAAGTGAATGCAGGCTGACCAGGCATCCTCCTTTTCCAGGACATTCTCTCCATTTCAACTTTCTGTCTGGGAGGAATTCCAAAATGTCCTCCACTTTGAGCATGCCTAAGAAGTATGAATTTACATTTATATTAGTGTGCCTAGCTCTTCTTTGGTAGTGACCTCCATTTTTCTTGATGGTCCTACATATTATGGCGCCTTGCCCTCTTTTGTGGTTAGGTCACCCTGAGTGAGTGACACACCACAAGCTTCCAAGGTGAGGGAGTGAGTAGGAGAGATGGGGGAGTGAGCAACGCAAGCACTGGAGTTCAAGAAGCAAGTGAGGAATGCTCTGCAAGGGTATGATGCTATCATATACATTTTGAGGAAAAATAAAATAGGTGAAAGACAGTTAGACTGTTTTCTATTTATAATAAAATATTTATTGTCCATCTCTGAAGGAAATCAGTTAATGCCATTTCTCTTTCAATTACTGTTGTTTGTCCTTACTCTACGTCTTGCCCTGTGAATTAGGTGGCCGACCATGGAAACCCACTGGGTGACCTGGGGTGAGTCATACACTCTCAGCCCCAGAAAGTCCTGTGACAGGTTTGTCTTAGAGTCACCATAAGTTGGAAATGACTTGAAGGCAAACAATGAGAACAATGCTACTCGCAGGGGCTTCCTGGGATATTTTTATGGGTTTTAGGCTTTGCCTTTCATGAAAAACTGATAGCTAAATCAAAGAAGACCTGATAACACTACGGCAAAATGTTAATAGCATAGTTGCTGTTCTTCTGTTCATACTACATTAGGAACGTACATGTCCAGTTGGTTTCTCCCTCCTTGTTTATCATCACAGCAATCCTGTAAAATAGGCTACTTTACTGTAGTTAGTTCCTCGTTCTTTGGGCCCGAACAGACAAGCCAAAATAAAGCTGCTTTGGGTCACTTTGGAGATATGCTGTTTAAATGATGCATGCATCCTAACAGACCAGAAGCCACACCAAAGTCACGCTTTGGTGCAGCTTCTGGCCTCTTAAAATGCATGTGTCAATTTAAAAAGCATATCTCCAAAGTGAGCTGAAGTAGCTTTATGTTGGCCTGTCTGTTCGAGCCCTTTGTTAATCACCACAGCTATCCTATAAGGTAGGTTTATTCAGAGGTACTGAGAGGGGCCATATTCACATAGTTAATTCCATGACTAAGCAGAGGTTTGAACTGGGTTTCCCAGCTTCAAGTCCAGCATTACAAATGTTACTCAATACTTGTTCTCTCAGATAACTGTCAAAAGTAGTTCGGAGTTTGAAATATAGTGATTTAAAAAATGTAACAATTAATGTGCCCACTTTGCATAATTAAAATAGTCCATAAAATAGCATCAGCTATTCAGAGTTCATGGAAGCAGAATACGGCAAGCCTACACAAACCCAATGTTAGTCTGTTGCAGCAAAAACAACTGATCCCATGGTACTTTGAAGACTAACAAATATTATTGTGGCACACAAGCTGTCATAGACTGCAGCCAATTCCCGCAGGTGGATGAAGAATCACCTCAGTTGGCAGATAATTATGCAACACCTTGGATGGGTAGGGACTGAAATTAGTGTGATCAGATGCAACTGAAATTCAGAAAGCACAAATGCTGATAATTAATTACTCCAACAGTAGCCAGTGGTAGCTGGATGGTAGTTAAGTGCTGATTAATAAATTCAGTGTGTTAAGTCACCAGGGCCTTTCCTACTAGGCAGCTGGTGGTAGAGGGCCTGCTAGGATGGGGCTGGAAGCAGACCAATAGAGCTAGAGGAGGCTTAGAGGTTTCCTAGGGAACGTAGGCCAGACATTTTCTCTCAGTATATAGACAACCTCTTATTGCTGCTGTTGTTGGCAATATGTGGAAGGCTTGTGCTTTATATAAGTGACCAAGAACATTTCAGGCAAGCAGAAAAAAGAATCTTTGTTATAGGAATTCTCCAGGAACATACAGCTGGGATGGGAGGAGATAAAGGCCCAGTACAGACGGGCAAAAAGTGCTGTTCTTGGGTCAGAATTAGGGTTCGGGAGCGTGCAGTAACTGCATGCTCTTGAACCATAATATGGAACGGCGGCATCATCATGGTGGCCTCCTGTCCACTGCACAGTGTCCAGACGTCTCTGACAGGAAGTGGCGTCATGGCGGCACCATCTCCTGTTTGCAGCACCGCAAAAAAGAAGTTGCTCTAGACAGGTTCTTTTTGGTAGTGCATCGGTGCTGCAGCACTGACTCGGGGTGACGGGCGGTGCGGAGCTGCCTGTCTGTTGAGCCCCAATGTCACCCTAACTATATGCAGGAAGAAACAGAGCAGACAAGACAAAAGAGGGATACTTCAGGTGGCACTGATTATCTGCCTTTAGCCATTGTCCCCGTTGAACACATCACATCGTTCTTGGTGCATTCTGCTTGTGACAACTGCAAGGAGGATAAGGAGTGGGGAAGAGGAATAAAGGATAGGTCATGTTTGTTGCTCTAAGGCCCATGCAACAAGATTGCTTTAAGGAACTAGAATGTTTCCTGAACAAAAGAAAATATATATGCCCTTTAAAAAAAGAAAGGTTTGTACCTACTGATTAGCCAACCTGCTGATGCTCCATTGTCATTTCTCTCTCTTAGGATGGGCATCTTTCTCTTTCAGATTGCTTTCACGTACCATAGTGTTACCAGGTAAAGAACATAACAGGGCACTTGTACTGTAAATAGTGGTGTAGAAGAGGAAATTTCAGTAGGTTTTGCTTTCCCAGAAGCTTGTCCGTGGAAATTCCTTCTTCCACATAAGCATTAAAGGTAGGGAAACCTGTCCTGCTTTCCACCTAGCAACCCGAATATGACATAAATAAACATTCTCTGCTGATAATGGCTAGATGCCACAGGAAAAAGATTGTCATCTAATTCTCTGCCTGCTAAGTCAGCATTGTATCTTTTAAAAAAAACCTTTTATAAAATATGAATGATACTAGAGATGCATCAAATATGTAGTTGAACTAACATTCATATTCGAATGAGAGATTTCCCCCAGAAATTTCTCCACCCGTCTTTTCTAGCAGCTGCTTATATGAAGTATTTTGGTCAAGAGTACAAACATTACTAGTACAGTGGGACCTTGTTATCTGCTGGAGTTTGGATAACAAAATCTGTGGCTGCTCAAGTCCCATTAAATATAATGGCAGAGCAAAATTGTGTCCCTAAAATGGAAAATCAAAGTTAGCTATTTCGAATTTATACTTTTTAAAAATATTTTCAAGCCGTGGATGCTTGAATCCATGGATAAAAAATCTGTTGATAAAGGGGGGGGGGGGGGAAACTGTACCTTATTTGCTCTTTATGAGAAGTAAGACTATATGATCTCAGCCTGAACAGTATGACGTTGGAATGTTTAACCTATGTAATGATGTCCCTGACAGAAAACAAGGCCAGTGGAAGGAAGGAAATACTTCCTTGCCTTGCCCTCATTGAAAAAAAGGCAAGCCTTTTTATCTGCTAGCCCTTCCCAAATCTGTCAGAGAGATGCTTTTCACTGTAGTAAAAAATCACCATGTACATTGCTTGCCATAAATAAGAAGCCTTTACTAAGGTACTGCAGTGACAAAAAAACATTGAGAAAGATTGTTTGTTTGGGATGCTTCTAACTACCCTCACCTCTTGCTTGTCACTGTTGCAGGGCTTTGGTTCTGTCCATTCCCCCACCCATCGAACACAGACTCTTGAGACCAGATGTCTTCGACTGCCCTGAAATCTGGGAAGATAAGTGCTTACGCAGCAGTTAAAGTAGACCCAGATGGGGATTACTGTACCCCTGGAGCATTTGACCTGGAGAGGCTCTTCTGGAAAGGCAGCCCAAAGTATACACATGTCAATGAAGTTTGGCCTAACCTCTACATAGGAGATGAGTAAGTTCTGTAAACACACAGCACAGGACAAGTGGCCTCACATGGCCTTGGAGATCATTATGCTTGTAATAACTGCATCACAAGGAAAGTGTCTTCCTGACATCTTAACCTTTGGGCTATTCTATGTAAACACAATGAAGTAGAGCGCTATATGAATCAGTAGGACAATAGATGAACAACCTGTAAAGAAAGGAGAATTCTGTGGCTGGATTTTTAGATGGAAATGTCCATGACACAATTTCTTCCTCTGCTGTAGTTCTGTTCCTACTTTAACTCAAATAAGGGCCCATACAGACAGGCCAAAATAAAGCCGCTTCAGGTCACTTTGGAGGTATGCTGTTCAAATGATGCATGCGTCCTAAGAGTCCAGAAGCCACGCCAAAGCCACACTCTAGTCCTAAGGACTGGACCACAGCTTTGGCACAGCTTCTGGCCTCTTAGGATGCATGCATCATTTAAACAGCATATCTCCAAAGTGACCCAAAGCAGCTTTATTTTGGCCTGTCTGTACGGGCCCTAGGTTAGTGTTGTCTTGAAATCCCTAAGAACATTGACTTGAACTGCTGTTTTTGAAATGGGAGAGACTTTCCAAAATAAATAAGAATGTGGGAAGAAGAGGATTGTCTGAAACCTTGTAAAGGAACTGACAAGCAACTAGGCATGTAATGTAAGAGCATGAGGGAAGAAATACGCAGTGTAACATGGGCATCACTTCCCTGCTGGAATTGTTAGTCCTCTACTTAGAGACTCAGCAATATATGCAGGGCTATGAATGCTCTGTCAAAGCAGTGATAAAGCACAAATCATGCTAATAGGTGCCAAAATCAAAACCTCAGGCTTCAGGTTTCTAGCCCCTATGACGATTAAGCTATGCTTGAAATCCTGATAAAGTGTCAAACAAAAGAGGAGTTACTGCCCAATATCTCTCCCACTCCATTAACAGAAGTGCAACACATTATACAAAAATAAACATGAATCTGTCGTTATTGTTTTATGCAAACCTTAGAATTTACCTTTTATGGGTGCAGCATTTTAAGGGAAGCGCGCAGCCAGCCTCTTCAGAGAGCCTTGACACTTTTTTTTTCTTGGAACAGGTGCTCCCAGTGAAGCACTGAATCCAAGCAGGGAATGTGATATCTACTCACAAGCAGGCTAAGTTCAGCTGAGCTCAATTCACCATGGTGGTGTTTAGTTAAATCAAGAAAGGGAAAAGAAAGAAAGCTTACTTTGCTCTTCAACAGCTAGCAGAGAGGTGCCTTGTGCAAATACCTTGGGCTGATTGCTTCCTTCATTTATCTGTCTGTCTATCTATCTGCAGAACCTTTATTTTATTTATTAAAATATTTATATTGAGGGTCATAGGGTTTTCTGGGGCTGAAAGTGTGTGACTCGCCCAATTGGTTTCCATGGCCTGCCACCTAATTTACAGGGCCAGTACAGTACAGTACAGTAGGGACAAACAGCAGTAGTTGAAAGGGAAAGGGCATGGTCTGATTTCTTTCAAAGATGCAGAATAAATATTTTATTATAAATAGAAAGCAGTCTGCTGGACTGTCAAGAAATTGCTGTGCTTCTCTAGGTCTTCAAGCAGGGAGACCAATCTCAGGGACAGCAGCATTGGATGAGGAGAAAACCTGATTTTTGTATGTGAAGTGGCTTTAAAACCTAGGCACCCATCTCCACCTATTCCTAGATGGTGCCAGGACTTCCTGGCTTAGCAAAGGAGTCTTTGTGTATGTGTTCCCCTTGTGTAATGTTGATGTACTGAAAGGCCAGGAATAAGGGAATGATTCTGGCCGGAGAGCCAGTGAGTGCATGCACTTGGACCCATTGTACCACTTGGACCAAGGCACCAGTTGCCTAGTTGCTTGTCAGCTCCTTCATAAAGCTTCTGGCAATCATTTTCCCCCAGTCTTATGTATGTAAAACACCAGCACTGTGACTTATGGGTCATCTTGTTGTACAAACCCTGACAGCAGCGCACGAGGGGGAATGTGGAAAGGAAATGCCTCAAGAACTAGCTGTGAGCCTTCTACAAGTCTGGAAATCTTCCCCACGTCATAGAATCATAGAGTTGGAAAAGACTCCCAAGGGCCATTCAGTCAAACCCACCACCATGCAGAAAGACACAGTCAAAGCACCCCCGACAGATGGCCATCAAGTCTCTGTTTAAAGACCTACAAAGAAGGAGACCCCACCACCCTCCAAGGCAATGTATTCCACTGTCAAACAGCTCTTACTATAGGAAGTTCTTCCTAACGTTGAGGTGGAATCTCTTTTCTTGTAGCTTGAATCCATTGCTCTGTGTCCTAGTCCCTGAAGCAGCAGAAAACAAGCTTGCTCCATCCTCAATATGACATCCCATCAAATATTTAAATATTGTCATACAAGGGCTAAGTGGGGTGCAGGTCCTACCAGGACTGGCAGCAAGTGCCATAGTTACTGGATTACTATTATCACTTGCTAGTCCAACTTGGGTTGTCATTTTCTTAGGAAATTATTGCACACAGAAAAACCAGCAGGAGAGACGCAGGATCTAAAAAGACAAATATGAGTCTTATCGCATTTACCTGTACCTGGGCTTGAGGGCATTCTAGAGAAAGCAGTGAGGGAAATCTGGGTTGTAGACGGGCTCCCTGGGTGAATACGGGCTGCCTACAGCCCGGGCATGGATAAATGCAATAACACCCATTTTTATCTTTTAGATCCTGCATCTCTCCTGCCGGTTTTTTCTATGTGCGATAATCTTCTTGGTTAGCTGGTTTTCATGCAAGTTCTGGGCCTAATTGTCCAGACTGCCCTCATATAATTTCACTATCATCTGACTCACAAACAGTTCTGAGCTGCTGCTAAGTCTTAATTAATCAATGAAATAGGAGTTGCCTGATCCATCTCTGTAACATAACATAGTCCTGCTCTTGGTCTTAAGTCGTGACCCTAAAATCTCAGGCAATGAGATACTGTGCAGCTGCCAAACCCTACTGCCTTTTGATTCACAGAATTGCCTCAGGCATCATAACAAGTGAGCTTAACAAACTATTTAAAAATAACAACACAGGCAAACAGCAATCAAAAGTGAGCAAATTCAAACCAAATTAATAATAATAATAATAATAATAATAATAATAATAATAATAATAAATATTTATATCCCGACTCTCCTTGCGGGTAACAACAGAATAAAATACAATCAGAAAATCAACAATCCCCCAATCTCCCCAATCCTCTATCCCTCCCCCTCTACAAATAAACAATAGTGAAAGCGGGTAAAATAAAATGGAAGCAAATTAAATTTGGGCAGATGAGACAGTTCTACTTTAAATGGAGGTCAGTCTGGGAAGGCCTGCCAGAAGAGATCCATCTTGATCACCTTTTTAAAGGTGTCAAGAGATGTAATAAGATGGATCTTCTCCAGCAGGTCAATCCAAATTTTTGGAGTGGCAATTGAAAAGGTCCTCTGGGAAGATGCAACCAACCTGGTCTTCTTTGGCTGCAATAGATTCTTCCCAGAGGACCTGAGTGTGCGGGAAGGGTTATATGGGAGAAGGTGTTCCTGCAAACCAAGGCGGTGATCTAAGACAATTGAAGACCAAGCTTCCAACAATGCTGCTTTAGCCAGACATCTAAAAATCACCCAGAAGCAAGGGGACACCTTGCTCTTGTAACTAAAAGTCAGGTTACTGAAAAGTTCCCTCAGAATGCAGGACCAAACTACAGGCTAGACACAAATGTATGTAACAAAACCCAATATTAAAGTACAAAGGAAAGGAAAGAAGGCAAGCAAGCAAGCTTCTTTAGGTTGTGTTCCTGAGCAGGGCAGTGAAGAGAGGGTGATACAGAAGATCCATTTCCTCTAGGGAAGGAAGGCTGCTTCTGCCAGAGAGGAGTCTGGCCTGAAGTGGGGAGGGGAGCAGCATGCCAAGCCTCTGCCCAAAAGCACAGCCTCCCCAAATTGCTTTAGGTTAAAAAGAAACAGACCAAAACTATGTACGTTTGTGGGGATGGTAGGGTTTGTAACGTTAATTTGTCCTGTGATGTTTTCTAAATGGATTTTGTTAAAGACACTGCCTAGAAGGGCTGAAAGCTTCATGAGCACTGTCAGACAGAGAATAAACAAAATTCCAGGTTCAGCGAGATGCTATCTGAGCCAAAAAAATTTGCTGGAGAGTTGCCAACCCCCCCCCCCCCAAACCATAAAGTCTGGAATTGGAAACGTGTATGGAAAACTAGAAATTTAAAAATCACAATGAAGGATTCCTACTTTTTTGAATGATGTAATCATAAGGAGTCTCACCACAATTCTATAGAAAGCACTTTAAAAAACAATAGTGTTACCACTTTTAGTTTCTACATTTTCAGTTCATTCACTTTTGCAGACACACTGGATAAATTAAAACAGACAGCATTTGTTGCCATGAAAAAGGCCACAACTTTACTGGTCGGAGCTTAAGAGGCTGGCCTAAGTATGGTCTGGATCCAGGCACTGGTTGACTTGTCTGGCAGCTGATGAAAACTAACTCACCCAGTGTGTCTTCTGGGTATCATTGGGCCCGTACAGACAGGCCACAATAAAGCTGCTTCGGGTCACTTTGGAGGTATGCTGTTTAAATGATGCATGTGTCCTAAAAGTCCAGAAGCCATGCCAAAGCCAAGCTCCAGTTCTAAAGACTGGAGTCCAGCTTTGGTGCAGCTTTTGGCCTCTTAAGAAAAGTGTGTCATTTAAACAGCATACCTCCAAAGTGACCTGAAGCAGCTTTATTTTGCCCTGTGTGTACAGGCACTCTGGAAGGACAGGCATGGGAATCTGTATGGGCAGAAGTTAATGCATTGGTTCCTTTATGAACTGGGAGTGGAGCAGAGCACCTGGCCCCAAACTGGGCATGGTTCCATTTCCCCTGCCCTCAAAGTCCAAGAAGGGGACACCCAAATGGATCTGTGAGTTGCACAAACTAGATCTAGGCCCCAAGCTAGAACCACCAAAAGGTTCTACCACCAATCCCCCGCAAAGGGGATTATTTAGCAAAAAATCAAAATAACCAAAACTGCCAAAGAACCGCTCTGTTAACATTTGGGCCCCATGCTAGAACCACACAGTTCAGAGGGCAAATCTGGAATCTCTTATCTTCTCCATCGGTTTGGCCTAATTCTGTCCCTGTTCTACTCCCAAACTGTTAACACTTCAGTATTAGAAGAGATTATGGTGAGGCTCCATACACCATAACTGAATTACTTTCCTATGTGCTCCTGTGTTCAGAAGTGGTGGCACAACTGAGGATAGGCCTTGCCATAGTTGCCTACTTGGTTCCAGAATAAGAGCAAATTCTTTTGATCACCTCAATGGTAAAAGAAGAATGACAGCCACCAATTCTTTCTACAGTCAGTGGCAGCCCCAGCTCTTTGCATTCCATGAAGCTTTGGTGGAGGACTATTCCTTGTTCATGCCTGAAGAGACACTATCATTATAGTTGAATTTTCACTATTTCCTCTGGAATTGCTTGCAACTCCAACAGCCCTAGCCAGATTACTTAAGTTTTTTCAAAATAAATAAATAAATAAATAAATAAATATTATTCACAGAAAATATGAATCGTCAGCATCAAAGAAAGGTCAAGAGGATGACCTGTTTGCAAAACATGTTCTTAAAGGGACGCATCTGAGGTATTTCTGCCACCATAAGGGAACCACATTTTGATTCATTTTCAGCTGCCCAGTCCAGCATAGAGTTAAGTACATGTAGCACTCTTGAAAATCAACTTAAGCCCACTTGGACTGAAGTGAGGCAGCTTTAAAGTTCTGCCTGTGGCCCTAGACCTATAAAAGGCTCCTTCACAACTCCTTGCTGCTTGTTGCAGTTGTTAAGTGATAGGCCTGCCAACTGTTCTTGGATTAAAGTGATACCTTAGTGCTATTCACCTGTCAAACTACTTTTTCTGCTTTGAAAACAGGAAAACTGCACTTGACCGTTACAGCCTTGAGAAAGCTGGCTTCACCCACATCCTCAATGCAGCCCACGGCCGGTGGAATGTGGACACGGGGCCAGAATACTACAGCGACATGGACATCGAGTACCACGGCGTGGAAGCAGATGATCTCCCTACCTTCAACCTTAGCCAGTTCTTTTACTCTGCTGCAGCGTTCATTGATAAAGCACTCCAGAATGAGACAAGTAAGGAAAATAGGTCTCAGCTCAGATTATTTGCAAAGGAGTAGCCTACATAGGCCTGTCAAGAGAATTTTCTGTAACCTGAGAAAATTGCCATCATTCTTTGAGTTCTGGTTGTAGTTAATGAACAAGTCAGTCCAACAAAGGGCTATTAAAAAGTGTGTTGAACCTGTGGGGGGGATGGAGGATATTTATTTTTCTGGTAAGACAGACTGAAGGTATGCACATGTGAACCATTACTTTAACTTAAAACCCACTCAAACCCACTACCGTACAATACCTTTACTACTGGGTTTGCATTGAGGGTCGCTTTCACATTATACTCAGTTCTAATATCACCTACAAAACAGGTATTTCCACTACTGTACTATGAGCTTCAGATGAACTCTGAGGAAGATAGAACTCAAAGATGATAAAGTCTGCAAGTCCTTGCTTACAACGTTATAGGAGAATCAGGTCCACAAAGCCACTAAAGTAATCTTTGAGCTGATCTTCAGAGAAGAGTTGGTGAGGAGGAAAGAAGCTGCAAAGTGGGGGTCTTGATGAAGCACCAGAACTCTTCATCGTCTTTCTCATCACAAATGTTAACAATCCTGTACACGCCTGATCCTCAGGGATAGTCCTTAGCTAACAGGAACACCATAGCAGCTAATACAAAACATGTTACCTGGGAATGAGACCTATGAGTGATCAGTTATCCTAACTCCTTTTCCTATTACCTTCTCATCCCCTTGCCATTTATAATATCATGTACTGTATCATTGCAGAAGATAGCCATGGTTATAAGTGGCTTTGAAAGTGAATTCTGGCTGGAAAATAATGGGTGATCATTATTCTACATAGATTTCCCAAGAATGGTAATCCAAAAGTGGTCATTATTGACTATAGCTTAATACAGAGTACAACTTTTTTGTTAACATTGGGAGAAAAATAATGGTTAAACACAAGATTTGTATGTAACTTCTCTCTCACAAATCATTGTAAGAATGTACTACCAGTATATATGGATGGGTCTTCATTTCTCTCATTGAAGAATGTGCATCTTAATCATATGAATGTTTATTGGGAAGAGAAGAGTTTTTCATATTGATCTGTGAATAGGAATGCACTTGAAAAGATCTAAGGGTTTGAGACTGTGAAACAGATACACATTAGAAAGGACTTAGGTGGGAACTAAGGTGCATTACAGACCACTGGATTGCAGCGGTCTCCCGCTGCCGCCGCTTGCAGCATCCGGGAGCCGCAGCGGCCAAAGAAATCGAGCTCCTTCCTGGGCCCCGGAAAGGACGTTGCGAGGCGCTAGTTGCGCACTTGCTGCATCACTTCTGGGGTGCCACATGCGGACGCAGAGCGTCCGCTACGTCAATATGGCGGCGCCCGTATGAACAGGGCGCCGCCATTTGTTACGGACTCTGTCCATAATAGGACAGACTGGGACGTCCTCAGGACATCCCTAATGGTGGTCTGTAACCCGCCTAAGAAAATCACAGTACAGTTGGCCCTCCATTTTCACAAGGGGACCATTCTGGACTCCCTCCCCCCCCATGAAAACGGAAGCTCATGTATATTCAAGCCCTCCGTGCATTTTCAAGGGCGTGGATCTGAGATCCGTGAGTTAGGAAGGGTGACTGTAACCCACTAATGATAATACTAATATCTAACATTATTCAAAATAAGTTCAGAAAATTCAATATATTTTGATTTACATATGAACAGATACCTGTCCTATCCTGTATTTTAACTCTGAGGAGGAGAGCATAAGCAGAGTACTGAGCAGTAATTTTCCAACCTCACTTTATTTATTTTACTACAAAAGATATGAAGGGCTATATGGAGTGCAGAATGTGAATGGTGTCTCTCTTTTATTCCCTTCCACAGGCAAGATTTTGGTACACTGTGCAATGGGTCGCAGCCGCTCAGCTGCCTTGGTCCTCGCCTATCTGATGATTTACAAGAACATGACAGTGGTTGATGCCATAGATCAAGTGCTCAGACACAGGTGTATTCTTCCAAATCGTGGCTTCTTGAAACAGCTAAGAGAACTGGATATAAAACTAGCCCTGGAAAGGAGCAACACCACCAATGGGATCAACTCCTCTGCAAAACAGGGGACCAGCACTGAGACGGAGATCTAGCTTTCCCTATACAGTATGTGCCAAAAAAAACCTCCAAGTTTCTAAGAAAGGATGTGAAAGTTTTAAACAATGAGGTCAAGAGAGTCATTTGTTACCAAGTCAGGGCAGGGGCAGGGAAAGGGTATGGAATCAATCATATTTGAGGTGCCTTAAGGATATTTTTACCATGAAAATGCAGAGGCAGAGAAAAATGAAGGACAGCAAGACAGCCTTAATAGGAAATTTGAAACACATGAGGGAGATGGCTCTTAAAATGCTGCTCTGCAGAGTTCCGTTTTATAGTGGAGCAGTTGGTAATGAATTCTTATGATTGTGTTCTGGCTGAGCACTCTAACGCCCCAAAAGTCCACATTCTGAGCATAAAAACAAAAGGACTGGGATCTACAGACTTCACTGCTGGAAACTGAATAGCCACTTACCTTATTGCTGTCAATTTGGAAGCAATACAATTGCTTTGCTTACAGCTAATGCTGCACGTCTATGCATTTTCTTCTATCTCCATGCCAATACATGTTGGTGAGGCTGAGTGCCTCTTCTAGATGAATTTAACTAGGTCATCTGTCGGCTAGATTTCTTTCTAATTTCACCCTCAGTAGTAGTATATGGGGCTATTTTGTATTTGCACAGATTAAAATAAACAGGTGCAAATGGGCAGTGATCGCTTTCCTTCCCTCTCGGGAAATACAACTTTAAAAAGCTTATTATCATACTTGTACCCATGACAAACTTGGTACCATAACAGTTATAGGTTATTAAGAAGTATTCTCTGCTGAAATTTAAGGAATATAATTGGCTATAGCTGAGTTGGCTGCCATTAGCTATTATAGCACTCATTTAAAAGAAAGATTATTAATAGGAATGAAACATTAGGAAAGGATTCTATATGCTGTCCTAGTCAACTACCTGTCACACAGGTCACAAAAACCATTAGCGCATTAGTCAGTGGGCAAACTCACCATCACCAAGAGTTCAAATTGAAATGTTACTTGTATGAGCCTTCAGTCTTAACTCATTCACTATCCAACAGGGACAGTGAAGTGTGCAGCCTTTCATTTAAAAAAAGTACTTCGAATACAATGAAGATGTCCCCCTTGCACTCTGCCTCCAGAACACCAGTTCAGAGGCCAGTACAAAATCAATACAGCCACCATGTTTTCCTACCAAGTACCAGTTGGGAAAGATGCACAATCATGGAAGCCAAGGTATAATAAGCATGTATGTCAAAGCCACATGAGTAAGCATGAGTGTGAGTGGCAAGGACTCTATAAGCCAGTTTGTAAACCGTGTAACAGCAACAAAACCTTTAATCTTTCATAGTCTTAACACAATGTACATTCCCACATGAAATGCTTTCCTATGGGATACCGTTTATATGTTCAAGCATTTCCAGCCAATCTCCTAGGCCCCCATCTTTCAGCTAAAAGAGCCATCTGGATCTCATCTAACCAGAATCATCATCCAGTGAGGCATTCCACATACAGAATGTTGGCAGCTTCCGCCAAAATAAATTCAGACTATCAGCATATCCCCAGATAGTCTGATACATTCTCATTGTTTCTTATAAATCTGGGCTCAGTATCCTCTGAAGGTTTTAAGATGTCTAGAAGAAAGCCCAATCTCTTGCTCATTTTCACTCTTCATAAAGAGCTCCCCAAATCACACCAAGGCCCATCTCACCATACAAGGGCCTGTTACAGACTGCCAAAATAAAACTGCTTCGGGTCTCTTTGGAGGTATGCTGTTTAAATGAAGCATGCATCCTAAGAATCCGGAAGCTGCACCAAAGCTGCACTCCAGTGCTTAGGAATGGAGTGTGGCTTTGGCGCGAACTCCGGACTCTTAGGACCCATGCGTCATTTAAACAGCATACCTCCAAAGAGACCCGAAGCAGCTTTATTTCAGCAGTCTGTAACAGGCCAAAGTTTCTCCTTAAAAAATTCCTTTCCTCCCCAAGGACCAATATTCAAATGACCCATCTTCTTTTCTGTACATTAGGGGGGAAATCCAATTCATATACATCATCTGTACTGACTTGACTGTGCTAGTAACTATAAGATATTGCTACTGGTTGAGTGGCACCTCTGCTACCTACTTCAAAAGTAACTGCTACTGGTTTATGTCCAGACTTTAAAGAGTTGTAGCTGCTTCAAGAGCTCAGGGATCTTATAAAAATTTGAGTTGCCTAAAGAGGAAGGATGAGATGTCTAACCCAGATAGTCATTGAGGAGTCTGCTTATATGCAATGACTGTGTCACACTTTTAAAACAGAGTAATGGTGCAAGATTCTTCTAGTGGTTATGAAGTGTGTTCTGATTCCTTCCAATGCGGGTAGAATTCTGCCTGCAAAACTGGTATCTAAGGCCTCCAATTAACTGATGTTTCTCTCCCCTACAGTTGTTTATATCACTATGCATTAGATTGAACTGAAAAGTGCTAAACTGTATTGAGCTGCTTTTTAACTAGCAGTAGAATGAGCGACTGTGTTGTAATAAGTTCTGTGAGGAGACAGGTGCAGTAGAGACATTTTGCTGCTCCAGGTAGAGTAACAAATGCCACTCTCTCCCCAGTCAAGGTCCATAATAACCAAGATCAACCAGGTTTGGCATCTAAGACACAAAATTCAGCACGCACCTCTCCCAGAAGTAAAAATCCAGCATGCTGTTATAACTGGAGTAGGCCCGTTAAAATCAAAAGGAAATCAAAAGCATGAAATTTATTAAATAACAATAAATCCATAACAATTTGATATCTTGTTATGATATTAAAAATCTTCAGTTTGAGCTGGTCACCTCACTCTGCCTAATGTTAGACCTATATGGAGTAGGTTCTGCTCTCCTGCAAAGGCAGGGAAAGTAAGGGACCCTAAACAGATAAGCCATTGCGATATCTTAAACCCTCTGTATATGTGCAGCATTTCCATTTATGCGCCTCCATATTCTGAGCTGAGTTTCATTCCTGGGTATTATTGGTACAAAAACAAACATATTAGGTTTAGAATCAATATGGGTAGGCAATAAACATTCTGTAATAAAAAGAAGGAATGTTATAGCACCAGGAAGAAGGCACACTCATGGATAAGATGTGGCATGGAGAAGTAGTGTGTAAAAAGCAAGAGTGAAGTACATCTTGGGATTTTAATCTCCCTACTGAAATATTTCTTCCACAGACCAGTATTCAAGTATGATATGGTACAGATGTTAAATCACTACAAACAGTTTTGCCAAATAAACATCATTCCTCTAAGCATCAACATCAGTTACACATGTTTCTTCTCCATGCCTTTTGTCTATTAACAGGACTCAAATTCTCCCCTCATAATCTCTGAGTTTAATCTCCCCCCAACATTTTCATTGGAAGAAAGCCACTCAGTTTGAACCTCTGGTGGCCAATACGACTTGTCATAAAAGCCTGCTGTAAAAATCTTCAGGGGAAAAAAATCATTCAGCAAAAATTTTAAGAACCATTAGTACCTATGTGTCCTGCATTGTGATTTTTCTTTTTACTAGCACACTAAATATATTTTAAACCTACACCTAAAATCGTGAATTGTGAATACAAATGAAAGTATAGTATCAGTGTGTACCATATCCAAGTACTCATCTAGGACTTGTGAATGGCTGCAGTGTCATGTGAAATTTGAACTTTAGCAAATCCGGGATTACCTTTGCAACATGAATTCAACACAGAGGAATACTACCTGGACATATCTCAGGCTACAGGTCATGAGCCTATAGACAACTCAACTCATCTTAGTCACTGATTCCCTTATTCAACATCACAAAACTGTCTTACCAAAGAAAACTTGGTTCAGTGACAAGAGAACTGCAAGATGCTTTAAATAATTAAAATAATTAATAATTTCTCCATAACAGCTCAAAACAAACTGTCTGGTAATTAAAAAAAAAATTACATTATGAGAAAACCTTTTTCTTTTTGTTGCTCATGAGTGATTTTAGGAGCAATATTGCACAGCACCCATTCATCTTACATTGATTTATGCAAAAGATATGGGCACAAGTTTGCCAAGAGCCTCAGATGATGAACTTCGGTACATTTAAGTACAAAAGAGAGAACGCAAATTTGCAAATAGAAACCTGAACATCCAGCATGCACTTCCATTTTCTCTGCATTGTTGTTTTTTTTAATTTATTAGGAAGTTCTCTGTCTCTTGAAATCAATTTGCCCAAGACAGCCAAAATTCACAATGATACAAACATGGACATATGAGCTTGTAATGTTCTAAAGACAGAATATGAAACTTCTACACACAAAATGAAGACACAATGTCCATTCCCCAATATGGAGATATCCTTTTGGAGTTCTTTACAATTTGTTCTTATTCCCACCACCCCAAACCATTTTATTTCATTAGCAAATGTGACCGCCTACCTACTCACCTCTGACTCCAGGTGCTTTATGATCAAGTTAAAAGGCACCAGTCCCAATACAGATTTCAATTCTACTATTCATGGGCCATTTCTTCTTACTTTTTACTTCCTGTTCTTTAGTCAGTTTTCAGTCAATAACTTCTCTTATTCCATGCTAAATTTGCTCAGGAGTCTTTCCTGAGATCCCTTGTCAAAGAGTTTTGGAAGTCTCAGTAAACTCAGGGTTTATCTACTTGTCAGCTTTTGCAATGCACCAATGAGAATATTCTGTTATGCATTCCCAATTTGCTGTTCTCACTGTTTTTTCCAGATGCACATCTATGTGGATCTCTGCGAGTTCTGTTGCCACACTTATCCCCATTTCAAATGAAGATGGGAGTGTGTGATGCAGATGCCTTTGAAACGTCTGTGTTACACACAGGGTGAAAAATTTTGGGGAAACTATCTATCCAATGAAGCACATTCTGTTGTCATGAGATCTTCTTCCCTCTTCTCTGTGTACTCTGGGAATCGTCCATCACTCTTTAATTTAAAGGGCACTTGATAATAGCAACAATCCCCACATGACAAGAGAGAAATAGGATCAAAGAAAGGAAAATCAATGCAGGGTACTTTGGAGAATAAAGATTTTCAGAAGAAAGGTCCAAAATCTTTAAGATCAGAAATAATAGTAAGGGAAATATTACAATCAACGAAACAAAGAAACCTTCCTGTGCAAATAAAGAAGGTTTCGAAATGGCACTTTGCCAAGAGATGGGAGAGGGTCGAAGTGGGAAGAGATCAGGTGAGCAAGAATGTGCTGCCCCATCACAGAAATGCCAATCCTGTTCATGTAATACCTTATGATATGGATCCACCCGCATTGGGAATCCACACTGCCAATAATTCACATCCTTCAGGATACAATGGGAAAAAACAAATGTATTAATTTGATATCTGTGGGGGGTTTGGAGCCCTCCCCCAAAGTAAATCAAGTGTGTTCACATTTGAAACCGCAAATCTCAAGGCTGAGAATGTGGAAGGAGAACTGTATTACTGAATCTTACTCTAAATCTGGCCAAACCTGAAGGGAGGATGGTGTGGCAGAAAGCAATACAGACATTGAATGGTGTGATTAGGCAACTTCGGTATATATCCTTAAACAAGGATTAGAGCCAAGAAGGGAGCAGAGGACAATTATGGTCAAAATCAGCAGGTACACGTCTACTCTGTTCCCACAGGAGACACCCATCAGGCTTTGCCTGTTAGAGTACAATCAAGGCAGAGGGATAAAATAGCCATCTAACCTAGGAAAAATGTATCATCAGTATGGAGGAATCACTTCTACACAATGGTCTGAGTTCTTCATGTTACTGGAAGTTTCAAAAGCACTTTGTACCCAACAATTTGGCTCTAAAATGTTTCTGAGACAAATTTTGTGGATAACCAGGGTAATTAAGTAGGGAGTAAGTGAGGGAGGGCTGTTCCTGTAACTCTTCTGGAATCTGATCCTCAGCATTGATGGTGTCCAATGTGCAGTGTATCAGTGCTCTGACCAGTGGGAATGGCATCATATTGTGCTCCCCTGCTAGAAATGACAATATATGGACTTCAGAACAGCAAGGCAATGCCCATGCAGGGACAAACACATTCTTTTGACTGAGGAAATGCATGTTGAAACAGATGCTCCACATAGATTTTTCCAAGGCTGAAAAGAGTAGTGCACGAACCATGTCAATAGCCCCAAGTATGTATTCCTGAGGTTTCACCAGCATCTGTGGCTGGCATCTTCAGAGAATGCTTTCCCTGGAAAAATTGGGTGTATATATACTGTGTGGGCCTGGGAACGCAGGAGTGAATACACATGCAAATCACTGCTGCATTCCCAGGCTCACACAGTATATATACACCCAATTTTTCCAGGGAAATCATTCTCTGAAGATGCCAGCCACAGATGCTGGTGAAACCTCAGGAAGAAACTTTTCTGGAACATGGCCACATAGCCCAAAAAACAAAAAATAATTGCTGTTCCCCACATCTGTCAGCCTGAGAAATACTGGTCTATAATACTTTATCAAGTATGCCACTTATTAATAATTTACTTTTTTAAAAAAAGTAAAGCCTTATTTTTCATGCAGTTTATCACATCAGTTATCAAAGGTAATGATAAAAGCGATACTTCCTCAAAGACATTTGTTGAATTAAATCCACGATGAATCCTCTCTTTAATAAAAAGGAAATAGCAATATGGTTCAGTCCCTACACACATCAGACTAGCACAAGAGACTAGAGGCTAAAAATGGCTCATCATAATTTATTTTCATGTTAAAATGTACAGCTTGTTTTTGCTTTAAGTGACTGACTAAAAAGGTACCATAAATACAAGAGAAAGTCACTGGGTCTATTTTTATACATGAATCAAGCCACTTGGCTTTTACAGTCAACTCTGTACAGGTACAAAGGCTACCAAAAGAAAAAAGAAAAAAGGAGAATAAGAAGCCATATAAACAGACACACATACCTTCTGCTTTTTACATGCGCTCTTTAAGTTTCATTTGAGCTATTCACAAGCTACTGCCCTATGTACTTCTCTTAAAAAATAACTCCAATATTTTATAAAGATAGAAAAATTTACAGATGGAATGAAAATGTAAAGTTAGAGGCATTTCCATAAAATAGCAACTTTACACCAAACTCACTAAACTTTTAAAATTCTGCCAAGTATTTGGATATATATGAAAATGTTCCAAACCGTGTTGAACATTGGTATGTTTAACTGGCGATCGATAAAGGTTTGCATTACAAAAAGGAACAATAAGCTGCCTTTTTCCTTCTCGGGAGGGGGGGGGGGAATATCTGCAGTCAGATCAGATTGTATCTATATGTTATGTTACCACCTTTACACCAAATGTTCAAGGGTGTAATCCATCAGGAGACTCTTCTGTGCCAGCTCCATGGACATTAATCAGATTTGTGCAAGAGCACAGTAGTACACAGGGGAATTTCCCAGTGGATTGCACTCAAAAAGTTTCAACTAATCAAAACTGGAATAGCTTTCATAGCTTCTTTTTTTTAAAAAACCAGATTTTAAAAATCTAATTAACAAAAATATAATTTTACCCCCACCCCCACCCAAAATGGGAACAGCCTAAGCAAGGCAAAATAAAAAGAAAACCCTAAGGAAAAAGAAAACACAACGCAAATTAAGAGAATGGCTTACTGTTAAGCACAACACTTGTACAGTACTTGTACAGTCACTAACAAAGACATTAGCGGCATGCAAAAGTGTCAATTTGAGAAACAAAACAGTTCATGAATGCAATGCAAAAAGGCATTTACATGGCGGAGGAGGGAAGGAAGGTCAGAACAGGAGGAAAGCTCACAGTCCAGCACAACATCAGATATACTCCAAAACTAAGACCCACATTTCAAATGGGAGCAGGCACATAAAAATGGCTGTGAACCATCAGTTTGTTTTGCATGTTTGCAGTACATTGAAGAAGTTCTCTTCATCACAGAACTTTAATAATACCAAAACAAAACAAAAAAAGCAAACGAACGTAAATTACAAATGGGAACACATTTATATAAGGCTTTCTGCTGCATACATTTTTAAAATGGTGTCAACAAATGTTTTTGTATTCACACCAATTGCTGGTTTTGAAATCATACTCTCTGAAAGAACATAGATTTGTGCAGGCCAAATCCTAGCATGCCAGTTTGGTACGGCAACTGTCTCCATACCCCCACCCCCATCCCACAATCCTACCTACGCATATAAGAACTATTCAGAGACTGCTTGGACATGCCAGTATTTATATAGCCATGATGTGCTGGAGGAGTATACATCATGTTGCTATGGGGGGTAGTCTGCATTGGTTGTTGTGCATATGGCTGACTTCCCATCATTCCCATTTGCATCTGCATAGGGTACTGGGCTGTTTGATTCATATACCCATGATTTGCATGGTAGCCTCCATTCATCATAGGTTGGGACATACTATACCCATTCATAGCATTAAGGGTATTCATATTCATGTTCACAGAATTGACATTGTAAGCTGGAGCTGGCATTAAGTTCACACTCATGTTCATGCCACGCTGCATGGTTAAGGTGCGTGCTGGCCCTTGCATGGCCACAGTCTGTGAGGCACGCCCATAGATCTGTGGCTGGTGGGCTGATGCAGCTGGTGGTAGAGGTGCTGACTTAGTTCTTACTGAAACATGACCTTTCCCAGGCATCTGGGTTTGCAGTCTTTGGGCATGGGACAGGCCAATATTGGATGTGGCCATGTTACGCTGCAGAAGGGGAGGTGGCAAATTCATGGGAGGAGGAGTGAGGTTAGGGGGTGGAGTCATTGTAGCCTGGACTTGGCCTCCAACTTGAACTGGATGAGGAGACTGAGAAAGCTGAACAAGTCCCGTGCTACTGAGAGGAGCAGACAAAGAGGCACTATTTGCATAGGAAGTAACAGCAGCTGAATGACTGTAAGGCAACGAATGGTCCATAAGTGTGTTGGTTAACTGCTGCAGTTTGGCAAGGCTGAAGGTAGCAGATGGCTGTGGATAATGCCCCGCTGCAAATTCACCTTGGCCCATTCTTTCATACAAGCCAATATTGGCATTGCCAGTCTCTGCAATTTCACTTAACTGCATCGGTGGGCTAAAGTTAGCAGCCATGCTGCACTGAGGAAGCTGCTGGTTGCTACTTGGTGGCCTTTCAATTACGCAACCTTGAGGAGATTTCACATTACAAGGAGGGGGAGAGTTGATGCTGGTGTTCTGCATCATGCTGCAGCTTCCGTTCATGTTGGACATCTGTTGGGTCACGGCACAACTGCTCTGTGTCATGTTAGTCGATGTAAGATTGCTATATGAGCAGCTGTTTTGTGAGGAGCTGTTTGTACAGATGCTATTACCCATGGTGGAATCGTAGCTGCTTGGGTTCTCATAGTTCTCTGTTGTGCTCTCAATGCTACCTAGATCACTAAATCCACTGTCAACAACCTGCTGAGAATGGTCAGAAACGGATGGAACATCCATCATGGGACTGGTTTCCATATTCTGCAGAGATGGAACAGAGATAGCATTTTGATCAGGGCTGATTTGAGTGTAACTGGTTTCCAATGGAGGCACATTTGGACTATTAGCAGAACGAACTGACTGGCTGGGATGGGACTGTACAGATGAGCCAGGACTACTGTGATCAGACTGTTGACAGTCATCCAAGGTGCTTATCTGGGGATTTCCATCAGTATTGGTATATGTCTGCAGGCTTTGACATGCCTCCTGAGTCTCTGCAGAATCCTGAAATGCATCTTCATGTTCTGTTGTTTCCTGTGTTAGAGACTTTACTGCTTGGATTGTTTCAGAATCTGCTTCCATGGTTTCTGCATTTGTGTCCTTGAATGCAGAATTTAATTCCTTATTTTCAACTTGCTTTTTATCTTCTGTATTTTCATTACTCAATTCAGAAACAGGCTCCAGAACAGCAGGAAGCTCTTTAGGGTCACTGTTGCACTCATTTGCAAGGTCATCTCTGCAGTCTATTGCATCTTCCTGATTTGATTTTCCATTCAGTTCATTTGCATCTAAAAAAGACTCCTGATTCTCCAGTACTTCTTGGAGTGCTCCTTCCGGTGCTGCCTCCTGAGTCTCCACTTCTGCTGAACACATGTGGCTCTCATCCTCATCATCAGCATCACGATCCTCATTACGAGATTTTTCCTCCTCTTCTTCTTCATCAGGCTCCAAATGCTCAGGCTCCTCTTTCTCCATTTCAGTTTCCTCTTGCTGGTTTTTATCCTGGCTATTTACACTTTCCACTTCTGCTGTGTTATTTTCCTCCTCTTCTGGTTTTTCTGTTCTGCATAGCTCCAAATACTCAGATACTGAGTCGCTTGCCTCATCTTCACACGGCAACGTGTTTTTTTCTGTTCTGCATAGCTCCAAGTACTCAGACACCGAGTCTCTTGCCTCATTTTTACATGGCAAAATGGTTTCAGAGGGTTTCATTTCTTCTCTGTCAGCAGAATCTTGGGACGAGTTGCTTTCAGCCAGTTCTTTTGAATCTTCTCCCATCACCTGATAGTCAGGCTCCATAGGAGTCTCAGGCGGAGTGTACAAATTAAGCTTAAAACCTGTTTTTCTTTCTTTGCTTTGCCTCCATTTGGATGGACACTGTTTCATTCCTTTTGGCCACCCTTGCTTACACATTATTGGCTGAGGATTGTCTTTACTGACTTCTTCCAGGATGGCTGCATCTTTTTCTGCATTAGCTGTGGGGTATGGAGAAAACAAGACAAGGGGGAAAATTAGTCGAATTCAAGGTTTACAGCTGGTTTATAAATATCTAAATAAACTTTAAATATCTCTTTCTAATAATCTTTATGACAACAATATTTTCACCTGTCACTTTAACTATTTTAATAGAAAAATCAGGGCATAAACATTCTAGTCAATTGCTGTAAACAAACTCTTTCCAGATAGTGGAAGGGATATAATTCACTCATCCTTTCCATAAATGCACATTCCACTCTAACCTCATATTATATTTTTTGTTGACAGTTTTTAAAAGAAAATGAATCCTAAATCAGAAAAAAAATGAGTGGAAAATCACAACAGATCCATAGTGAGGGATTATAAAAACAGAATGTGAAAACATGAAAAGTTTGGAAAATATATGGTTTATCACTAAATGCACATTTTAAAGACAGTTGTGGGAAACATGCAGCAAATGTGTGTTTTTTAAACATCTGGCTGACCAGATGTATTTTAAACATATGATACAATATGAAAGTTTATTACAGTCAAAAAACAGCATTATTCTACAGACAACAAGCCTATATGAAATAGTATGCAATAAGTGTCAATGCTAAGTAAGAGTACGCAGCTAAAACAAAAATCCAAAACAGTTCACACACACTTGCACACTTCTCTAATATTTAAAAGAAAAGCCCAATATATTATTATTCCAATTATTTAGTATTCATAATCACCTTCTTATAAGTAATAGTGACTTTGTAACTGAGAATTTGGGTCTGCTAATAGATAATCCACACAGAATGTACTAGATCTCCCTGGATTTTTCTCACAAATTGAGATACTAATATCAAGATGCAAATCAAGACAGAAAGGGTAATACAATAATACATGGATGACACTTTCTATGTCACCTGCATTGCAGGGACAGAAATGCTCTTGCATGAGTATCTTACAAAACCTTCCTTCCAGCAGTGTGTAAGGTAAGACATTAAGTCTAGTCAATGTAAAAGCCATTCTGTATTTAATAACTGTCAGATCTGACATAAAGTTTGAGATTTTAAACATCCCCCTGTACTCCCAAAGATTGGGGGGGGGGGTAAATGATGGTTGCACTTCAATGTTCCTGATTTGCTGGGCAACAGATGTCTTAATGTTCTGGTATTTGATGGCCAAAATAGGGACAACAGAGTAACCAAAGCACAACTGCAGAGTCTTTTCCTATTCAGACTGAAAGGAATCAATCAGTGTCAGAGGGGTCAAGCCCACAGGAAAGAACATCCATTTTAGCCAGTAGTTTATTTTTATTTACAGAAGCCTCTACAGAGATTTGCCCTATCTCTGTCTTCAGTTTAGTACTGGGGACATATGTTGGCGTTCCCAGTAAGACTCTCAAAAATGTAACTTGTACAACCTCAAGCAGTGTGAAATCACTGTATTAACATAACAGACAGCGCTAATCATACAAAATCAGCGCTAATACCTTGGAAGTAAAGACTTGAATTGTTGTCTGCTAGGACACAATATGCTGCCCTGTTACTTACAACACCTACTGCTCTGCTACTTGGATGAATATTTCTTCCTCCCTGAAAATTCAACAGAAGTGATTTCTTAGTGGGAGGCCTAATCTTCATGCCCACTTTGCTTTTGTATAACCAGGCCTCTGTTTTCATTAGGTGAATCTTTAGTAGTATCACAGGGCAATTAATTTTTAGTTACTTTCTGGAAATGAATTGTTTTTAGAACTTAATCTACACTCTATGGTAAAAATCTGGGAGGTGGTAGGATTCTTTTAAAAAAAGACATTTGAATTCTGTTGCAGTAAAAGACTCCCTAAATGCAAGTACATTAGACAAATTCCAATTACTACAAGTGTTTGCTGCACAGGCACATATTATTGTTGTTGTTGTTATTATTATTATTTATGAGAAACATACTATATATACATGTAAACTATATACTATAAGTGTACAACATCAGATATAGCAAGCTTTCCCTGAAGTCCTACAACCAGCATTTCCAGGATATATAATTTGCCATCATGTTCAGAAATCAGGCTTTTGGGGTTTGGATATTTAATTAGAACTAATGTTTAGCAGTTCAGGGTTAAATTCTACTTCTGACCAACAGCCCTCTTTTGCTGAGAGGTTTTCTTCTTCTGCGCAATATGTGTTTTAAAATCATCTATTTCAGAGTACCAGTTTTGGGCCTGTGTAAAAGCTGGCACATTGTGTTGTTTCACACATATACATCTGGCAAATCAGCTTATAAGAAATTTGCTAAGCACATGACTTTTTAAAGTATTGTGTCAAGACTGAACACTGCCAAACTGCAAAAATAATGAGCACCTTGATATTTATTTTAAGAATACTCACAACAGTAAATGTGCTAACAAGGAAAAAAAACTTGCCACTTTCAAAAATAATTAGCAACCATTGTAAACATCTGTCAGCAATAAGCTATACATGCCTGTAATTCACAATATTTTACACTGCTTGCCCTTTTAGACTTTCAAAGACTGGATACAAATTGCGGGAAAGAAGATAAAATGGCAACACAATTAGAAATATTCTATGCAACATACAAGCAACTGATTTATCCCATTTCCTTGGGATGGGATGAAGTGAAAAATACATGTAAGAAGCATATTACCCACCACTAGCTCACAGATATTTTCTGCAAACTCACATGTATTTTACTGATGTAACATTTTACATATACAGTGTTCCAAGAGAATATCTCCAGGGAGAAAACACTATGCAAACTGTCACTAATGTTCAGTGTGTGTGTTTAAAACCCATCTTTGATGCTCAGCCCAAGGGCAGGGACTGCCAAATTAACAGCCTATAAGCTATTCATGGAGTCTTTTTGGCTATAGGGTGGAGTATGAATGTTTCAAATAAATAAATATATAAATAAAACTTCCATATAGAAAACATAATGAACATGAAGTGAGCATTTATTTTACCATCTTTACTTAGGTCAGGTAATTCATGCATATGATGCCTGCTATGTATATTGACATGTTAATTCATGACAACGTCCATACTTCTTTTCACACAGACATAATCTTAACGGAGAAATACATCCAAAGATGAAGACAGCTTTGTAAATCAGAGCACATCTTGAAGTGTTCCAGATATAAACACCACAGCATTTATTTATTTATTTATTTTAAATATATTCTTCAAGGTAGTAAGGAATGCCAAAATTTAGAATAAAAGGCAATCGCCATTTACCATTCAAAAATTTCAGCATATGCAGTAGAAAAGGTCTAACAGAACAAATATTTTAGCAGAGTATTTAAAATATTCTACAAAACAGACATCTGTGCCAGACCTGAACTAGTTTTTAAAAGTGCAGACTGAAACATTGAACTAACCACATGTCCTCCTCCTCTTCCCTGAACTAGAAGATAATGAAGAAAAGGATAAAGCCCTCCCTAACAGTTTCAAACAGATAACCAGACTTTCTGCCTCTTCCTCTTTGGGACAAGATGTTTACAGAATAGTTATAAGGGGACTGATAAAAACTTTATCCAGAAGCCAATGATAAACATATCCAACTAGGCTAAATTCTCCTAAATTCTTCATTCTGCTCTGTTTCCTTACATTAGCATTTCAATTGCTTACAATTAACAAGAAGCCCTGTTTTGGTGTGTGGTCAATTTCCTTCTGAACTGCAACACAGAATCTTTTAATTTCTTCTTCTTCTGCCTCTGTAGTTGAAGCATAAACTTGGATTCTGATTATATTGATAGGTTTTTCCAGTCTTGCTGATACAATCGGCCCTCGGTATCCACAGCCTTGCCATCCACAGATCCAAACATCTGTGGACGGCAAGCCCATGTCCCCAATGGTGGTGCATGTGCATGGCCGCACCACCATTAGGGACAGCCACTGTTGTCCCATGGCAGCGCATGGTGTGGCTGCATGCATGTGCCACCACAGGACAGCAGGGGCTGTCCCTAATGGCAGCACAGTCATGTGCATGCACTGGACTTGGGGACAATGCAGGCTTGAGCATCCACGGATTTTGGTATCTGCAGGGGAGTCAAGAACAGACCACCACCACCCCACCCCCCCGAGGGTACCAAGAGCTGACAGTATTATTCACTCAGACATTGCATTATATCTTTTCACTGCTTTTGCTACATCTCTTCTCACTATTAATGACACCCCATTTCCTTTTAGATTTCTATTTCCTGAGTAAAACACTATGTAATTATCTGGATCAGAATGTCCCATTCCTGCCCAATTTAGTTCGCTCACCCCAAGTACAGCAATGTCTATATGTTCCCTTTCTTGTTTTACTATTGTCTAACTTCCCTTGATTCATGCTTTTCATATTCCATATTCCTGTAATATGTGTTGTGCAGCTTCAGACTTTCCTTTCACCTCTGAGGTGAACTTCCTTCTGGCTTGAACAGCTCAATGTCCTTTCCCCTTTGAGTCCAGTTGCAACTTTAGCCATGCTAATCATAGTTTTTCTCTGCTACACCCCAGTAGCTCAATGAGTGCCTTCTGTCCTGGGATCTCATTTTCTGGCACTATGTCTTGTTTCAGTTTGGATCATCATAGGGTTTTCAAGGTAGAAGACTTCAGGGATGGTTTACCATTACCTTCTGTGCATTGCTAACAAGCTATGGTGTCATTGCCATTGTCTCTGGCAGATCTTCAGTCAGTGTTAACCCCCCCCCCTTTGATGGCTAATGCTGCTGCCTAGTAACTGTTTGACACATTTAATCTGCATCGTCAGCAAAAACCTGACAGACATGGGAGACCCTACTAGCAGCAGTGTCACCATCAGCATAGCCCCTTGTGTCAAAGGAGCACACAATCTCATAATCACAGAAAGACTGTGTTGTGGAGAGGCTCAAAAGCTATGCCTGTGGAAATGAAGATATCCATTTTATTATAACAAACGAAAGCAAGTACCAAAATACATGGGTAGCTCTACAACTGTTCTTTTAGAAGACATTAATGTTGGATAACAGCTCCCCTCATTCCATTGATCTTCAGAACGACTTTCAGTCCTGGAGCATTTGTGGGAAGTTATTACATTTGTAGGTGAAGAGAGACAAAATTCACAGTGGCTTGAAGTTTCATCAAACTCATGCTATGGTCAGCTTCCCTGCAGAAACCACAAGTGGACTTCTGAAATCTCTGAGCAAGGGGCTTCTTACATGGAATGTTTCATGTGCACTAGATCTGGCATGGAACCTGACATCTGAACAAGGATAGCATTATTTGGCCTGTCAATAAAGGCCCTCACATTTGGAAGACATATTTACTAAGGGACAAAAAAAATCATACCTCTTGGTAAGGCACAAAGAGTCATGGAGTAGTATCTGACCCAGATTACTCTCCCTAAGTAGACAGTCATTAAGCCTTGAAGATATACCAATAACATTGGCTATTCCTTATGAGACCGCTGTATTTTTATTATTTTAACTACTTTCTCTAAGATGAAAAGGCTTTGTAACAGCTGAATGGAGCTTTCCACGGAGATAAAAAATCACAGCACAGAAGTAATGTGCTGTCATCTGAATGTTTCAAAGACTGCCAGATCAAAAGCAAGATTGAATGAGAAGACTATTCAATTAGTAGTAAACAAAGATTCCTGAAAGCCTGAGATATGTTTCAAAATACACCTTGTACCCAAAGAAAGTACATGAAGAAGATACAAAGAAAGTGGCAAACACTTGAGGTGCATTGATATGAGGCTGAAGGAGGAATGGCTTGCATTGTTAATGAGCATCCTGATAATCTGTTTTTGGTTGGTTGGTTATTTCTGTAGAGGTCTGAGAGAACAGAAACAAAGAAGGTGGGGTGTCTGTGGTTTTCTCCAAGAATTTCACCTGTCAAACAAACATCTGAGGCTTTCTGTACTTCTGCTGTTTTTTGGGTACTTCAGGTCTGAAAGAATGTACAAATCCCTATTCTTCTTCAGCACAATACTGAACAAACACCAGTGAAACAAAGACATGAAAAATACTGAACAAACACCAAAATGTTTCTTGTGATTAAACGGAAAAATTGAGGAGGGGGGATGGCAACATTTTTTTTTCTGTTTTTTTCCCCTGAAGCCTTTTTTGTTTTTTCTGAAAAACTGGAAAACTGAAAAAAAAGGAAGAAAATAGATTACGGGATGTTTTAGCATGATGATCTTTAAGACAAGGAGTTCATATATTCCCCAAATAATTTCTAAAAACAATGCACACTATCAGATTATTCCAATTTTTGTGCACTGAATGAGGAGGAGAAGCCAGTCCTAGGTTACAAACTGAACTCTTGAAAGCAAGAGCAAGATGCATTTGTTCCTTTGTGGGGCACTGAAGGAATCTGGTCTATGTTTGGAAATACACTAAATCAAGAAGCTTGGAAAAATGAGTCTGATTAAATTTCATGCCTATTTATTGAATCTTTGTCCCTCCTCCCTTCCACACACTCTGCCCCCCCTAAATTATTTTTATTGGAATGGGTGCTTTATATCTATTTAATACTATGGAGTGGAAATATAAATAAGTTTCTTTGTTATTAATTTTGCTAATTTATTCTGGGAAATATATATTTGCCTGCTCCATATAAACTAGCAAAACCAAAGTTCAGGAGATTATTACTCCATTTTTTACAAATAAAAGTTTTTTAAAAAATAAAAGTAAATTATGTTTATATTAATTGTTTGAATACACTGTATTTTAATATCCCAGTTGTGAGAATGTTATGCCAAATCATCTTGTACATATATTTTATGTTGCTAAAGTAACAGAGTGACTTTCAGTCTGTAAAAAATGGTAATGTTACATTTTTTTCAATTTTCCCAAAATTTCCATTTTTTCTGGAACCCCCCCCCCCCCCATGGCTTCAAAATGTCTGGAAATTTTACACCTCTACTTGTGATAGTACACCCTGTTTCCTGTGTGTAGCGGATTGTGGCTGAATAACCACCTTTGGGGGAAAAAAACTATTGAACAAGGAAGAACAATTTCTGTTAAAATCTCTTTTAAATTGACCTTCTCAGTAATGGAGAATATGTGAATCAGGGAGAATGCCTACAAGCTTCACCTACTGGCTGTGGTTTGAAGACATCTATAAGGTTGGCTTCCTCAAGTGGTATCCAGAAGGACAAGTTCGGCCATTTTAGAGACACTTTTCGGCTGGCAACAAAAAGCAGTAGAGCTCAAAAATGAACAATAAATTAAGACCCAAAATGTTTCAAACAGCAATACTTCAGGAGTAACAGACACACTATCTTCTAAGAAACAGCTAAAACAATCTGATAAATACTAACAACAGCAAATCATTTATACCACCTCTACACATGGGCCTCAGCTGCTCTCTATCTGGCTTGCCAACCACTGGATTTCTTTGCCCATTTCCCCACAGATTAGCTGGACAGTGGAGAACAGATCACACTTTCACCATTGCTTTGAACAGTAGGGAAAGATTAATCTTTCTGGAAGACAGGGAGAGGTTTTAACTGTCCTTATAGATACACTGACAAAGATCACTACAACCGCTCAACCACTGGAACCACCTGCTCAAAATGGTTGTTTTGCTGCAGATGTTAGCAGCAAAGAAACAGAAATCTTAATGAGGATTGTTGGGAGGAATAAGTGGAAAGAGACGTTAATCTTGGCCTCTCCCTAGCATTCCTTTTCAGAATATGTGTATAAGTGCATACAACAGAGTTATTAGTACACACATACAATCTGCCCTTGCTATACGTGGGGGATCCGTTTTGGACCCTCCCCCCCTCCGCATTAGTGTATGTCCCATTTATTTGAATGGCGGCATGTTCCAGTGTGCACACACCTGCGGCGCATACACCATTTTGTTCCTCGCCGCTCACTGTCTGCGTAAGCTTGAAGTCGTTTATGGCGAGGGCATGTATGTCAAGGGCGAACTGTACATGAATACATACATGTACATACATACAAATACATGCACATACAGATGTTAACCTGTATGAATACATAGATGTCCAGTCCCTATTTGCTGCTCTTGAATTGAGAACTACATGCTGTTCTTGGGGGTCAAATATTTGCCTACCCCTTGATGTATACACTTATTTTAGCTATTCCTTAAAAGAAATTGTGTCAATTACCCCAAAGGAGTAATTTGCAACTTCAAATGTGTTGGACCTTAATTTATTGTTCATGGCACTTCTTGGAGCTTTTCTCTCTATTTCATTCCATGAGGGTACATTCTATTCTTTCCTTGATCCCTCATCAGAGCTCTGAATATGTTTTCTAACCTGTGCTACTGAAAGATGTTCTACATGAACTAAAGAACTTATTATTCCATGTGTATGATTTGAGTCCCTCTTCTTCTGGCTATAATTCTTTTGGTTTCTGTTTTTTTGTAGAGGCTCCACATGCAACTTGCTACCTCCAACAACAAAAGGAGTCAGCTGGGCATAGGATCTGGCATACATGTTTCATATCACCCTATCTGTTTAATTTATACACAGACCATATCATACAGAAAGCTAGACTAAATGTGGAGGAAGGAACATTAATAATTTGAGATATGCAGATAATATCATACTACTAGCAGAAATCAGACTTGGAACAACTCTTGAGGAAAGTCAAGGAAGAAAGTACAAAACCAGGATTACAGTTAGACATTAGTAAAACAAAAATAATGACCACAGATGGTTTACAGAACTTTACCGTGGATGATGAAGACATCAAAATTGCCAAGGATTTTTGTACCTTGATTCAGTCATAAAATGGAGACTGTAGTAAAAAAAAAAATCAGTAGACTAGGCCTTGGGAGGATAGCTATGAAGGAACTACACAAGATCCTCAAATGTAAAGATATAACATTGAATAAGAAAGTCAGGATCATCCATGCCATGGTAGTTCCAATTTTTCTATATGGTTGAGAAAACTGAGCAGTAAAGAAAGCTAATAGGAAGAGAAAGGTGAGTAGATACTGGAGCAGAATTCCATGCATAGTGTGGGCACCAAAAATGACGAATAAATGGATCCTAAATCAAATAAAGCCTGAACTTTCCCTCAAAATCAAAATAACCAAACTGAGACTATCGTACTTTAGCCATGCCATGAGATGACATGACTTATTAGAAAAAACAATAATACATGGTAGAGTGGGAGGCAGTAGGAAAAGAATAAGACTGCATTACAGAGAAAGACTCATAGGCCCCATACAGACAGGTCAAAATAAAGCTGCTTTGGGACACTTTGGAGATATGCTGTTTAAATGTTGCATGCATTCTAAGAATCCAGAAGCCACACCAAAGCCATGATCTAGTCCTAAGGACTGGAGCGTGGCTTTGGCGCAGCTTCCAGACTCGTAGGATCCATACAACATTTAAACAGCATACCTCCAAAGTGTCCCAAAGCAGCTTCATTTGGGCAGTCTGTATGGGGCCACTGATAATCAGAATTGGAAGAGACCACAAGAAGCTTCCAGTTCAATCCCCTGCTCAATCAAGGAATCAATCAAATAAGCTCTGAGTTTGTAGAAGCTTATCAGGGTTGGTGATGAGAGGGACTCATTCATAGTGTCACCATAGGTTGAAGCCAACTTGATGACAACTGACAAGAACAATACATGTTTCAGTGTCTGAACCTTAAAGGCTACACTGTTCTGTAGATGCTAACGCTCTGGTAGATAACTTTGTGAAGTCCAGGATGGTTTCTCTCAAAGATGTTTGCACTATTAACTGGCACAACTTCTCTTCTGCTTGTGGCCTATTCTAGGATACTTCATTCAGAGGATGGGTGGTCCAAATTTCAAGTACAAGTTGAAATTGAAGTTCTGAAGAAAAGTGCTGAGATCACAAGGATCTTGCATATGGCAACTGAAAAAAAGATGTTTTAAACTTCAAAGGAATCTCCCCTTACCATTCAGGACCCCACTGTATGATACAGTGCACCCTTTCCTTATCTGGGGGATCTATTCCGGACCCCCCGCATAAGGCAAATACCTCATATGCTTGAGCCCCATTGAAAATAATGGGGCTGTGCACATGGTGCAGCATGTGCACCATTGCCTCTACAGTCATGCTGCTTTTGGCATAAGTTGAAAGCCACGTATAGAGCACCTGCGCATGATGTGGCTGGATTGTATCTGTGACAATGCTAAAAATAGATCTGACAATGCCAGAGATAGATCTGCAAGAGATTGGCCCATTATTTCCTAGTATCTCCTTCAAAAATATATTAAAAGGGGTTACATTCTTCATGGTAGGTGAATTGAAAAGCTTTCTTTTGATGATTCCCACACTTTGCAGACTACTGCTGCCTAGGCCATCCCCTTTACTCTGGAGTCTGGATGGAATGAATTTCTTTCTAAGTGGAAGAGGGGCTGTGAGTGACCAAATGAAGTGACTGGCTTCATTTGGTTCTGCAACGTAACACTGACTGAGGTGCTGAGAGATGTTACTAAGCAGTGGAATATGCTGCCTCAGAGTGTGGTGAAGTCTCCTTCTTTGGAGGCTTTTAAACAGAGGATGGATGGCCATCTATCAGGTGTAACTTTGTGTATTCCTGCAGGAGATGGGATTGGATTGCCCTTGAGGTCTCTTCCAACTCTATGATTCTATGGCAAAAGGGGATGCTTCTTAAATTAAAGGAATTGAAGACAGATTTAGTACTGTTAGAAGAAACTCACTTGATAGCAGAAGATGTGAATAGTTTACAAAAAGACTGGTAAGGGAGGCTTATGCTGCAGGCACTTCAACAAGAAGCAAGGGTGTGGCAGTTTTGATTCATAAAGATCTTTCTATTTCACTTCAACGGGTTATACAGAGTCTGATGGGCTTCTTTGATTTTAGCTGTGAAATATTCTGAAAAATTAATTGTCATGATTAACGTATATGGGTCTGACAGTGACACGCCTGCAATGTTTCATGATTCTTTCAGCAAATTTATAGAAATAGAACATAATTATGTGCTTGTTGGTGGTGATTTAATTAAATTTAATTTAATTCATCCTTTGTTAGAGAGAAGTACACCACTCAAACTGCTGTGAGGCTTATTCTACAGGCCTATATGATAGAACTTGCTCTAACACACACATGGAGAATGTTATGTCCAGAGGATCAAGTATAGCTTTATATTGGCAGTTCATCATAATTCCTTTGGATTAGATTTTTCTTGAAAAAAATTCAGAAACTTTGGCAAATCATTAAAAAAAGTGTGGAATTTATTCTTTAATTTTCAGAATCTTTGGCAAGTTGATTGTGTGGAATTTATTCTTTAATAATGTCAGACCATTCACATGGAATTACATTTCTCCAATATTCCTAAATCTACTGACCTTTGGTGATGTAATGTTTCTTTTTTTTTTTAATGACAAGAGATTTAAGGCTCAAATGTCATCAGATTTGGCAGAATATTTTAAAATCAATGAAGACAAGTTCATGTGTCATCAAATGGGAGACTTGTAAATCCTATCTTCAAGATAAAATTTTCTATTCTTCTTATATAAAAATTAAATATAAAACAAGATTTGTAAATGAAATATAAAATAAGATTAGTTAAACAAGAAGCTGAAGTCTCTTGTAACTAAATTTGCTATTTCTGCAAAATTGCAAAAAAAATTGGACATGAACTTGCAAAAAATCTGAATAATATTCTTTCACAACAGATTGAATTTGCTTTGGCCCTTTTATGAGAAACATCTTGGGAGAGTGGCAAATACTCTAACAAGATTTTGGTACATTCCCTTAAACAACAGCAACAATGCAATATTATTTCAGCAATAATATTCAGCAATAAAGATGAAAGCAATGATTTCTATGGATATACATTTACAATTCTTAAAATTTTGTGCTGCTCTTTGCAGCTTGGATAATGAAGGCTTACAGCAAGATAACGGAGGCTCTCTTTTCTCATATTATCTTCCATAATTGGATTTATTACAAAGCAATACTTTCTGGAAACCTTGCATATGGAGAAAATTACCAATGTTATTCTAAATATGAAAAATAGGAAAGACCAGTTGATACAGATTGGTTTCCAATCGAATGGTATAAAACTTTTTCATCACCCAAGACTGCTTAAACTTTATTGTTATATCTTAGAATCTGGTTCTCTCTCTTCATCATTAAATGATATTTATATAGTTTTGATCCCAAAATCTGACAAAGACCCTATTTGCTGTGTTAACTATTTACCAATATCTTTAATTAATGTAGATATTAAAGCATTGACAGCTATCTTAGACAACAGATTTCAAAATGTTATTTCAATTTTGGATAAACATGATCAAGTGGCGTTTATTAAAAAAAAGCAGAGGAGTGATAACATTAGGTTGATTGTGGATCTTGTAGACTTAAATTCTGACAGAACTGATCTGGTGGTCATTATTTCTTAAGACAATGAGATGTCCTTTGGTCTAATTTCATTTTTTTTAACACTGAAATGAGGTACCAGATAAGGGTGTCCACTTTCCTCACTGATATTTAATGAATGCTTGGAGCCTCTTATGTGTGCTATCTGACAAAAATCTTTTATCAATAATTTTATGCATGCTGGCTTAGAATTTTAAAATGTTCTTTATGCTGACAACCTTTTGGTATTTCTCTCAAAACCTCAATAGTTGATCCTGGTCTTGATGGAAACTGATTAATAATGTTGGTGACATATCAGGATATTCAGTTGTCTAAACTGGAAATAATGCCAGACAGAGATAGGATAGACCCCACAATTTTTTTTAAAATGGCAATTTCAATACTGTTCAGATTTGATCATCTTCTTGGGTATAATTATTTCCATCAATATATCTCAGATTATTAAATTGCATATAACCAAGTTAATAAAATATATTATACAAGTTTTAACCAGATCAGCAGCTTTAATGTTGAGTTTATGGAGTAATATTAATACAATTAAAATGAACATTATACCTAGAATTGTTTGTTATTCTTGGAACTCCTTTACTTATATCCTGGAAGTATTTTCCAAAAATTAAAATATTGTTGAGTTAATAGGGAACGGGCTCTTCTTCTTCCAGAATTTCAGTGAAAAGGATGGAAATTTCAATGTTAAAAAGGTGAGTATGGTTTTCCAAACCTCGACACATATCATCAGTCATATTTGCTATCTTGCACTAAATTTTGGATTTCTTTATCCAAAATAGGTAAAAGGAACAGAATAGGTCAGTTTTGGAATCTTTTGGGAGGGGGGGACCTCTGTCTAAATGGATAACTTTAGGGCTCAATTTATTAGAATAAAGTACAGTGGGTCCTCCGTACCCACGGACTTGCCATCCGTGGATTCCAGTATCCACTGATGGCAAGCACACATGGGTGGGAGGAAGAGGAGGAAGAGGAGGAGAAGGAAGAGGCGGTATTGGTGGGGAAGAAGAGGAGGAGGGAGGAAAAGGAGGAGGAAAGAAAAAATATGCAGAGATTGAGGTATCAGTGGGAACAGGAAGAGGAGGAAGGAAGAGGAGGGGAAAGAGGAAGCAGTGGCAGTGGGGGGGAACAGGAGGAGGAGGAGGGAGAGCAGGAGGAAGAGGTGGAGATGGCAGTAGGGGAAAGAGGAAGGAGAAGGATGAAGCAGCAGCAGCGGCGATGATGGGGAAGAGGAGGAGAGAGAAGGAGGAAGCGGTGGCAGTAGTGGGGAAGAGGAAAAAGAGAAGCCAGCTTCCTGCAGCAGTGAGAGCAATGAGGCAAGCTTCATACAGTGAGGACAGCAAAGTGCCCTTGTCCCCAATGGTGGTGCGGCCGCATGCCACCATTGAGGACAATGGGAGTTGAGCATCCATGGATTTTGATATCCAAGGGGGTAATCCAGGACAGATCCCCCGCAGATACCGATGGCTGACTGTATTATCCACAATCTCTATGGTAGAACTGAGTAGCAAATATGATTATGCCATTTATAATTTGATCCATATAGCTGCACTAAACTGACTTGACAGGGAAATCCTGGTTAAAATAATGGAGAAAGCCCAATTTTATGGAAGATGTGGGCAAAAACCCAGAATTTCTCATGTAAGCCAATTCAATTAACTGAATGTAAGTTTTTGTCCTTTTCCAGTTTGCAAGATTATTTTAATGCACTTTCAATAACCAAATGGTAATATTCACAATTACCACATTTGAACAATCTACAAGTTTTACACTATCATTAATTAAATGCACAATAGCATTTGGCCTAAAAGAAGATGAAAAAGTTATTATTAAAAATTTCCAGAATACAACACTGGGACACAAAGTGAATATATGTGATAAATAGACTGAGTATGGTTAATAAAATGGACCTGTATTGTATAATTGAAAAATACCATATTAGCAATATGCTCTAACGTAAAGTCCCTTAAAGCAAGGTACACTTTTACTACAAAGCTCTCAGTAATTAGTGATGTTCCTATTCTTAAACTATTTATCCATGTCCTGGAATTTAATACATGGTCAGTGCAAATGGATTTTTCATGCTCACTTGACTGCTTAAAGAAATATACTCCAGTATTGGAAAGATTACACATCTCAACCCCAATGATCCAGTGGATAGAAGATTTAACAGTGCTTGCAGCATTGGAAAGAGTGATACATTGATGCAATTTACAAATGGATTTATAATCAGCTATGCGGTCTGTTTTTACTGAAATTTAAGAACAATTATTTTTCTTTTTTAATCGCCTTATTCTGTCTTGTTGTAATGTTAGAACATTACGATATGTAACTGAGAGCCTTACAATATACATTACATTGCATAATAAAAAAATTAAAAGAAAAAAAGCACCGCTCTAGTGGGAGCTTTCATGGTGAATTGTTGCTTTACACTCTAAATCAGTTCCCCTGTTGATTTTTATGGCCTACTGTTACAAATAAATAAATAAATCCCTGTCTGTACCATGTCTGTACCATGTACTCATGGTGCTTTGTGTGTACTAGTCAGACTATCATCTTGCCCGACAACTTGCTAGTGTATGGCTGCCTCCTTCTGCACTATTTTTGCAGCATTATGCTTTTAATCAGTTGCACTTATCCCCCTCTTTCTGTACCAACTAATGAGTCCAGAGAAGGTGAGGAAAGAGGCTACAGGAAGGTAACGAAAGAAAAGAGAGAGAGAGTGAGAGAGAGAAGATGGGAGTTTACCTAGAAACAAGCATTCCTAACTAGAACAAAAAATGGAAAATCAATTACAGAATGCGAAAAGGAATTGTGTAGATGAGCAGACTATTAAAAAAAGTATAACAAAGCAGAATTAATAAACTACCCAACAGTTCAATAATGTCGATACACACAATAAAGGCAGTAGCTATCAAAGTGTTTTCAAATTTGTAGATCACACTGTGAAGAAAAAACATCTCATGACAAGTACTGTAATCCAGTCCCTGAATATTCATTCAGATTTATGTCCTGCCAAATTCAGTGGAGCTTGATCTCAACTCTAAATCTATTTTGCAGTCTAAATCTATTTTGTACTCACCTCTGCATAGAGTATCATTTTGGTAATTGTGATTGTCTTTCTCTTGTTCCTCTTCCTCTTGTTCATTTTCGTCCCTCTCCTCAGAGTGAGACTGGAACACCTTTTGAATACCAGCCTTTAATTCATTACTTCCCCCATCCATGTCAAAAGTGGTTTCCACTTGCGTCATGGATTGCTCTTCTTCGGACTTATCAAAAGGCTCATTCAGAACTTCGGTGGTTTCAGAAATGGTCTCTGTTGTAACACTGCTATTAATCTTTCTGCGTTTACGACCTCTTTTCTTTTTCAATACGAAAGGTCTCTAAAAGTAATGTTAAAAATATGAAAGTTGGACAAAAGAATTAAAATTTTCTTCTGGAATATGCTAACATGGAAACCTATATGAGAACTGAGAAAGTACTATAAGAATGCATTTTGGTTTTTATTGATTTGTTGCATTTACATTCCTTTTTTCTCCAGTAAGCTAAAGGCAGCAGAGATGTCTGTTTTGCTGACATTTGGGGTGGTCAGACTGAAAGAATGTGACTGGACCAAGATCACCCAACAGGTTTAATGACTCCTAACTGTACACTAGGTAAAGTTTTGACATGACATCATACTTCTAATGATCTTGTCAAAGGACCAACAAAGAAGAATTGAGTGTGGCAATGCCCATGCACCTGTTCCACTTTTCTATGGGATTCTGTAGCTGGGAAGCAAATGGTCAGGGGTGCAGTGGGGACTTTTGATTGCATTTGGGCAGAACAGTTAACTATACTCTATGGATATCAGATATGCATTCAGTCTGCATTTCAATACAAAAATATCAAATTTATACTACTGGAACCAACACATGATCTGGAACCCAGGTCAGCCGCAAAATCTATACATTTCCAGTTTGTGGTGCAATCAGGAAAAAAATCAAAACAAAAAAATGCTTAATTCATAGAAAAATTTGCTTGGATGTATACATCTGAAACAGTGAAAATCATCTATACATTCATTTTACAAAAAGGAAATAAAACGTCCAAATTCCAGATTCCAGCCAAGTCTGTAACTAAAGTTTCATTACTGATCCTAACTCCATGTCCACACCCTCATTCTTACCCCACTTCTTTCTAAAATATGATGTACAACCTGGGTAGTATAATCCAAATGGAAATGTTGTAAAATTGGCAGTAACGTCTCAGTGTAATCCACCAAGTTCTGAGTAAACTCAAGAAGTAATTGGAAAAGGGAGTACAAAGTGCTTGATATCATCTCACACAGACATTCTCACACTGTTATCAACAGTTCACCTGAGGTCTATGAGCTCTGTTCAGGAGATCCATTGGAAAGACTGCCCCTGTACTTTGTTTACTTTTTCCTGGTGTCACAGACTAAAGATATTTGGATGAGGTATAGATTATCAAACATGCCAACACTGATGACTGGGCCCCATGAATGTCAAAATATGGTGTTGGTGCAGGCCAATTAATACCCCTCTAAAAATGCAGCAATTATGGGAATGTAGCCTAATATCCATTCAGCAACCCAGCCTAATATCTTTAGGTTCATAATTTGGCACTGCTTGATAAAAAATATTTACTTTTAATAATGATTTGGGGAGGTAGGAAGAGGATGGGTGCAACCATTTGTGGGAGAAGGGCTCAGAAGGAAGAGGGTTTATTAAAAATGAAGAAGTAAAACATGGTGAAGGTCTTGGTTTGGGTGTCATAACTGGAAGAGCTTTAGTTGAGTATTTTTGCATGGGGTTGAACTGTATGGCTGTTGTGATCCCTTTCAATTCTTAAGATTCTATGTTTCTCTGGGTTAAATACACTTCTCCATATTCGCTAGGGTTAGGGACATAAGACCCCCGTGAATATGGGCAAACCGCAAATAACCAAAACACCATGTTTTTACCTGAGAGAACACCTCTCTAGGAATCTCTAGGTCCTCCAGTGCAACTCTGTGGTCAACGTCCGACAGACACTGACGACAGGACTGCGCTGGAGGAGCTACAAATGCCTCATAGAGTATTCTCTCTAGGAATCTCTAGGTCTTTCAGTGCAACTTTTAGTTAAAGTTGGCCACAGAGTTGCACTGGAGGAGGACCTAGAATCCTAGATATTCCTAGAGAGAACATATGCATCAAATCTGTGAATAATCAAATCTGCAAATATGGAGGGATGAGTGTATATGCTGTGTGTCACTGAACAAAAATAAGTTGACAAGTGTCATGTCAAGATCCAAAACATTTTTAAAATGGTCTTGGGGAAAATAATGGTGAACTATTGGTGTAGCATATTGAATCATCTTCATCTTGAACTTTGGGACAGAACATATGTTAACTGTTAAACATTTCCCCTCTATGAATCCCTGCTGCTTCCTTCCTTATGTGCTAGAGTCAAAACTTATGCACAAGCTGCACAAGTACCCAGAGGTAGTTGTTTATATATTGATTCACCACCACAATAACAAGCACTTTTTTCTTTGCACTTCTATGTATATGTGGGGAGCAAAGTGCCTCAAACAAAACCATGACAGCTTCAATGGCAGATGTAGTTACATCCTAGTAATTAGAATAAAATAAAATAAATCTCTGGTACATATACATACTTCACTCTGTGAGGAAAATAACATGAATTAGGACTTGTTAACATTACATTTGCCTTTAAAACCACTTTCTGTATAGGGCAAAATAATCTTTATTTTAAAATGCTATTATCAAGCTAATTTTATAGCTTGCTGAGCATGTAAAATATATTCACTAGTGATTAAGAACAATTTATTAAGCGATGCAAACATAACTGTGAATTAAAACTTTAGTCAAACGTTTTGATAATAAGAAAGCTGATATCAGAATACAAAAATATTGGGCCTAAATCAGCAATCGAAAATTGAAGTTTTTAACTCTTCAAGAATGGAAGCTTCTTTATAGCTTGGGTATACACTGGAAACCACTGGGATCTTTTAGTTACTAAAGTACACATATTAAAGTAACACAAGCCTCAAATAGACGGCCCAAAAGAGCCACCATCGGGCCAATCTGGGGTCAGGGCAAGCACATGAGGCTGTGCGGAGGTTGTGCTAGGGCTGCCTAACACAGCCCAAATCCCGCCGCAAAAGGAGCGGTTTCTTACTGTCCCTTTTTGCACCCCATTCAGGATGCGGCAGCAAATGCCCTTGGGACCACGGTGTGTGCTTCATCTCAAAGATGAATTAACACTGCAAAAAACTATGAATCAACAAAGAAAAAAATGTGTTTTAGTGTAGGGTGGTGGTATAGATTAAGTATTTTTTTCTTCTTAAAATGCACATTCCTAGGCAAAGTGGGGATTCTATGCTCTGCTACTGATTGACAGTAGGGAACTAGAGAGTTATTTCTATTTGTAACATCAAATACAAAAAGTATGACAAATGTGACTGATGTTTTGCTAGTAAGAAAAGAGCAGCATAGCCAAGACCAGAAAGAGAGAATGATTGATGGACAAAGCTAATTTAAGATTTGGATAAGACACAGAAATAATGTCACTATGTTAGTTCCAAGAAAATTTGTTGCTGTTGTGTTCAATCAAATTCCAACATATGGCAAACCTAAGCTGAACCTATCATGGGGTTTTCTTAGCAAGATTTGTTCAAAGGATCTTTGCTTTCTTCTTAGGCTGAAAGACTGTGACTTACCCAAGGTCACCCATTGAATTTCAGTGGCCAGGGAGGGATTCTAACTTTGATTTCCAGAGTCATAATCCAAAACTCAAACCACTGAAGGCTGACATAGGGGCTCTCCAGACTGCCCCAAAAGAGCAGGCTGGAGGTGGCCTTTTTACTCCAGAGAGATGCCACAGCAGCCAAACTGTGCAGTGTCCCTCCACACCACAAAGAACCCAGAAAAACTGGGTTCATTTTGGCGCATACGTACAACATCATCAGTGCGCCATTGGTGCACTGTGGTGCATCAATGAGCAAGTGTGGGGCATGGACATGCAGACAGTGCGCCACGCTTGTGTCATGGACGCGCGCCCCATGGGCAGGGCCACACAGTCATGGCACCACCGGCACAAGCTAGGGTTCCGGAGTGTGTGCACTCCCAAACCCTAGAATCGCCTGCAGGATGCTGCTTTTTGCCCATTTTGCCCACTGGGTCATACTTTCTCAATATATTTCAATTAGTATCACTTACAGGAGATAGTAATAATTTAATATGACTCATGATTTTAGAAATCTATAGGGAATGGAAATGATGATGAAATATCAAAATAAGGTAATATAAGATGAATGAGGAAAAATTAGTTGTTCAATGAACTCTGACTGTCGTTATACAAATAGTCTTTAGCCAATCATTCCATAAATCAGGCAATCCAATTTTTAAGCAATTTACCTTTCTCTTCACAGCAAGCACCTGCAATTTTGACAGCCTGGGAGAAGAATTTTGATGATGTCCATCCATACACTCTTCTACATCTTCCTCTTCTTCCTCCTCCTCCTCCTCTTCATCTCCACTGCTTTCTTTTGGTGCCTCTGTGGATTGCCCTTTCTCTACTATTACTGATACATTTTCTGGAGATCGCAAATACTTGTTTTTAGACTGCACTTTTGCTGACAATTGTCTGTTAGCTCTTGTGGAAAACAGCTCTTGCTCTTCTTTTTCCCAGCAGCTTGCTTGTTCCATCAGTCGCTCAGCCTGAGGGGCAGAGAGGGTATGGTAGAAAGTTACTGAATCAGTAGTCAGCCATTGTTTTTTCAGCCAAGAGTGGGGAATACATGGCTGTTCAGATGTTACTAGCATGGAATTCCCATCAGCTCTTGCCAACATAGCCAAACTAAAGGTTTATGGGAACTCCAGCCTAGCAACAGCTGGAGGGCCACACATTTTCTAGCCATGTTTTAAGTTATTTTTGTTTGTTTTTAATTACAATAAGTCAGTTCTGATTAGTGCTAAGCAATAGCATATCAGTCAATTCATCTTAATGCCCACAACTATCAGGAGAAGAAACCAAAGAAGACTAAATTTAAAGAGGTAAAAATGATTTCAGAGCTTGTGGTACTACATTAAGAACATGCATCCTTTTGAACACTTCAAAAACACAAAGGATCTGAATGGCACAAAAGAATTATTGAACCTGCACCTAACCTCACTGCAGTTCATGTACCTACGGGCAATTCAGAGGCAGTAAAACACAGAATAAAGCTGTTCAAAACTTTGTATGTCCAACAGTGTGCAAACAATTGGGCCGAACAGATACTACTAGAACTCAGCAGCTTAAGCCATTTAACTTTCCTCTGCAAAATAAATATAAAGCTATAATTGAAGGCTCAATACTATCATTTGCCCAAGATGATACAGAACACTATGTTTGTTTTTGATGACTCTCTATTTGATCTACCAGTCGTGTTTCATCTCAAAGAAAACCCATCCCTTTCTTCCTTGGCTAAAGTTTTGGCTTTCACCTTGACTACATGTTCCTCCCAACCCAAGCCACCTTATCACAGCACAGTCCTCTCATTTTTATCAAGAAGTCTGTAAACTAAAAATATTTGCCTTTCAAGGATCAGAGTGTTCAGATAGGCTTTCCCTTCACCATATCCTGCCCAAATCCATATCCTCTCCTCCTTATGTTCTACATGCTAGGTTCTTATCTTACCTCTTTGTTCTGTTAAACTACACTTGCCATTCTTCATGCTGCTCTTTCTGCCTAGACTCCTTCTTGAAAAGTTACATGGCTTTCCTCAGACAACAGGTCAACCTTCACTTCTAGCCTCCTTTTGAACCCTTTAGCTGACCCCTAACTCATCATCATTTGATGTAAAAACTATGAATGTGTAAGACCATTTGCTCACATTAACTTCCACTGTTTGTTTCCATTACCATTTTCTCCCTGCTTTACTGCTATTGCATCTCCCATACTCATCTAATTTATATTATAAACTTCTTGGGACAACGGCCCCTAGTACCTATGTTACTGTTTCTTCAGTGCACTGTAAACCAGTGGACCTATATAAATAAATCAACAGTGTGCTATGCCATGTTCACCATGCTGTGCGAGCAGACATGGCAATTCAGTATTATTTAGTATGTTATGTCAGTCATTGTGGGCAGATCCACTTTCATAAATGCTTAGGAAGTGGTTGCCAGTCTTGTGAGTCTATTACCTCTTTTTCAGCTTCTCTCTCTTCCTCAGAAACTGCTGCATTAGGAACTAAAAGGGGGGTCCACCTCAAGCTTTCTGGATCTACTTCGTTGATGCGTGGATTGGTTTTCAGTTTCTCCATGTGACTTGAAATCAGTTTTTCCCTTTTAATTACTATAAATCTACAATTTAAACACATCTGGTATTAGGAGAGAAATATACAAATAAACAGGCAGGAGGGCATGTAGAGCTGTAGCAGGTTTTAATCCAGGGTGGAAGTTTTATTAGATTTATATCCTTCCTTTCCATAAGAATGCACCCAAGATGGTTAATGACAGCTTACAGCCATTTTCAGCAAATTGTCGCTCCTGTTCCTGGTACAGTCTGCAGTGTACAGGCCACTGACACTACCAAAGAATCAAATATCATAATATAATTGTGCTAAGAAGAATGCAGGTCAAGACAGGTAACATTTAGGTGAGGATATCACAAGTTACCACCATCATTTAGTACATACCACCATGATGCTTATGAAACATTACAACTAAAATGACCAGAGGTACAATGTCATCACCTAATCCTTTTTAAATGTCAACAATGAAAACAGAGAAAATGCTTAAGAGGGAAGAAAAGAAAAGGAGGTGTGTATCAATAATTTATTTCTCCTCTCTGAAAATAAAACAGCATTCAGGATTAGAGTAAATTCCTCATCTGGAACTAGATATACTGGAAAATGTTTGTATGTCTTTCTGATTGTATCATAAACTGTTCAGGACTGAATAACTCTGCAGAACTATTCCTCTGAAGAAAGTTTCCACAAGGAAATAAGAGTCTATCTTACAATGCCTGTAAATGTATGTATACACATCTTTCCCAGTAGAAGCTATTCCTCTCACCAAAAATGATGTCTGGACTTTTTGTGGTACATAAACTCCTAAAAAGGAACAGGCCATAGAACTATATTCCTGCAGACCCCTAACTATACTGACAACTGGTGCCTTTTTCACATAAAGGCTGCACCAAAGAAATAGTAGTGTACCTAATAGTAGCATAATAGTAGTGCAATGAGCTTTATTTTATTTATTTAGTATTTTCAGCACTATCCAAAATCAGGGACTGTATCTGCAATGCAGAAATAATCCAGTTTGGCACCACATTAACTGCCATGGCTTGGTGCTACAGAATTCTGAAAATTGTAGTTTGTTGGAGCACCAGAGCTCTCTGACAGGACAGGCTAAATGTCTCACAAAACTACAATTTCCAGAATTCCATAGCACTGAGCCATGGCAGTTAAAGTGATATCAAATTGGATTACTTCTACAGTGTGGATGCAGCCTAAAACAACTTCCTCTAAATGGTATATTCCAAATATTCTGGACTAAACTCCCATCACTCATGGTCATTGGCCTTGCTGGCTGAGCTGGTTGTAGTTGTAAGCCAAAACATTTACATGGAGTTAGAGGAGAGAGGTTTAAAATGTGCCGTTCCTTCCCTTTGCAACTATTAGAGAACAGGGGTGAAAGAGAAAAGAGCAGGTTCTTCAAAGTGGAAACAGAATTATTCTTGGGAATAAAGAGAAGGTCAGGGCAAATTACTGAATGTGTTTCCCCCCCAAGGACAACTCTATGTAGAAAGAGCCTCACAAGCAAGACAAACATGCAACACCCTTGTCTAAGAGTCCTGTCAAGAGGTTCAAACAGGAAAGTTTCCACATATATTTAAATTCTACGTAGTGATATGACAAAATGATGTAGAAAGGACAATTCTGATCTACTAATTCAAGGAAAAGTCATTCTTTTAGCTGATTTTGATTTTTTAAAAACTGCACAAGAAAATAAATTGCAGCATCAAACAATAAATATGTAGCCTTGGAATATGTCTAGTGTATTTACTACAGACCAATAGATCAAATATTTTACTATATTTCTTTTTAAGATGTATTATGCTTTAATTTATGATTTGAGTGCCTTGGATCCCAAATTGGGACAATAATGGAATATTAATTAATGAAAGCTTGAACATATTTCTCAAGACCATGTTTAGTTCGTAGAAAGGAAGCAACAGTGAGCACACCACCATTTTGATGGTGAAGCTGAAGAATAGTGGAAGAAGTAGTAGAAGAAGAAGAAAGGAGAAAGCTGGAGATAATGAAAATCAATTTTATTGAGTGGCTGCTGGACAGTCAGACAGGAACAGGATCTGATGGTTCTTATTTTTAAAAGCATGTAAACCATGCAAATGAGAAGCCTTTAGAACAGCACTACTCTTGGTTTGGAATTTATGCAATACTGAAGCAGGCACTAGATAATAAGGTAGAAGTCCTCTTATTCAGGAAGAAAGCATAGAACCTGAAAATTTTCATGAGCTCCATTAAACTGAAGTGGATTTTGGTCTTTGGATAGTACTTTTCAAAAATGAGCAATGGGATGAAAGAAATGAACATTGATATTTAAATGTACTGTTGATATTTGTGATGCAGCAACTAGAAGGTACCATAGTTGTCTATGTAGTACAAAGTACTGATGTGGCATCGGCCATAACATTAAAACATAAGACAGGATAATATTATCCCACAACATGATAGCTTCAGTGAAGAATGGACAGTGTTGAAAGAATTGTTTAGAGTATCTTTTGGTCTTCCTCATTTATCCATGGAAGAATGGTAGAAAGTACAACCATCCAGAATTTGCTAGATGTGGTGAACTCACAGATCCCACAGATATGCTGAGGGTGGTATATTGCTTCATCGGAGCAAAAGTAGAAAAATGCTCTGTGAAAATGTGCAAGGGGCACACACGCTCTTTGATACCTTGCCAGTAGACCTTCTGAGAGAGCAGTGTACAAGGAGGTGCAACTCAGAGGGCTTCCCAATAGCAGAAGGGTGATTAACTTGGCAGAATAACTCTAACAAATAATAGTTAAAACTCTGAGAAAGCAATACTCTAAGCAGATGAGACAGTGTGGCAGTGACACCGAAATGGATAAGAGAAGGAAATAAAACAGTAGGGAGTCAAATAAAGACTTAAGAGAAAGAAATGATTGGGCATGAAGCTCGCCTCACTCTTTGGAGTAGATAACTGTCTTAAAGAAGCAAGCAGTTTGACTAATCCTTTTGTCTGGCAAATATAGAGATTACATTTAGAGGTGGCCTCTTTCTTGCATCATATCCCACTGTTTGATCTGTGTTCTATCTGAAAAGACTTCTTGCATGTCTTAAAAAACAACAACCTGATATACGACAGACTATCAAGAAGTATTTATTTATATATTTATTTGGATTCATATCCTGCCTTTCTCCCAAAATGGGATTAAAATCAAAAGTAACAATGATGACTGCAGCTGCATAGTCATTGTTATGCTGTCATGTTGTTAAGGGGGTTAAGGAATACTTAATGGTAAGATCACTCCTCCCAGGCTTAGGAGGGTTTAAAGGGAAAGGTCTCTGGCATATAATCTAGCACTTGAACTCTTTTCTATTAGTTCCCTGTTGATAGGAATATTAATATATGGGGAAATTCAAGGATCCTGGTGTGTGGATGGATTCATTCTGAGGATGGGACTGAAGGCTCAGGTTTTTTTTTTCCCCCTTTGGGAGATTTTAATTTGGGCTTCCTTGGCTTGATGCTCCCATGGGTGACAGGCTCATGAGGATATGTAATCTGGATTAGTATTCAGTAAATCTGCCTCTAGTTCCACTTTTCCAACTGAACTGTGTTGGCCCTTCCTCATCTGAGACAGAGGATATGAGTCTTAGTTGTCATTCAGGATTGGAGTCCCAACATTGTCTCTTCTTTGCATAGAATGCACAAACTTAGACTCTTGAGTCAGACAAATGAAGAAGAAGGGATTTTTAAAAAGTGTGTCCTTATAGATGTTATCAAACTTCCTGGGTACTGCAGTGGCCAGATGAAGCATGGGCCTAACATCTTTGAAAGCTCTCAAAAGGATAGGGAGAATGGGAAAAGAGGATAAAATGTTAGCATCTGTTTATATCAAATAAAACTCTTATCTCCCCAACCATAGACTCTGGCTGTTGTTTTTCAAACACCAAGAAAATTTGATAAATTCATCTTGTTATCCATGACAGAAGAAACATCCCAGTCAATCATGAGAAGAAAAAGTATCACAAGAGACCTCTGATACTATTTGTAGTGGGGAGGAAATCAGGAGATTGCAGTTTCACTCACACAAACTGGGCTCAACTCAGCTCAGCATGACAGCTCTGTTCACTGAAATTGTTATTTCTTGTACTTGACTACTGGATCAGTTTTCTTGCTTTCTAAATGCTTTCTGCTCCAAGAGGCTGGGAGGTTTATTTCTGGCCAAAATGCTTTGAGATGAAGTTCCAGAATCTTGATCACCCAAGGATGTGGTGGAAGGATGCAAGGAGAAAAGATTGTAAGAACAGCTAGTAAAGACTGGGGTCGAGCTCATGAACAAAGCTGGACAAAGAAAGAAAGAAAGAAAGAAAGAAAGAAAGGGAAAAGGTCTAGACATTTACAATACTATAAAGAAGAACTTAAGGCTATAAAACAGCAAAGTCCAACTCCACAGAGGACCAAAGCTAATGGCGATGATCACTAGCCCTGCTTACTAAAGTACTGACAAGAAGGCATAACTATCTAAAGGAAAAGTCTGCCTCTTAAAGATTTTATTTAGTTATTTAAAAGCTTTCTATACAAAGATTTCTAGCTGGCTTTACAGAACAAGTTACAACACACTAATAAAATATAGCAACTATCAGCATTCTAAAAACTACTACGGCTGGCACTCCGTTTTTGTGGGGGATCTGTTCTGGACTCCTACCCCACATAAACGGAGGCTCGCACATATTCAAGCCATGCATGCGCGTGCACACACACACAATTAGAAAGAGCAGAGGTTGCCCCTCTGCGGGTAATCAAGGGCAGGGATCCGAGATCCATGAATTAGGAGGGGCAACTGTACAATAAAATACACTTAAAAATCTAAGAGAGTGAAAATGTCTTTCTTTGATGCTGAAAACAGTATTAGAGTTATAAAGGCTCTCTGGAAAGAAACTGGACAAATTAACTGGGAGTGCTCTCTCTGATGGCCATCTGCTTTACCCTTAGATAGTAGTAACTGGAGGCGATGAAAGGATTTCAAATCAAATTTCCTCTAAAAGGAAAACCAATCATGGAGTTGTGGTCTAAAGAAAAGGAGTATTGGGGGGGGAGGGAATCAAAGGCATCTAATGTGCTGATGTAGAGCAGTGGTTCTCAACCTTCCTAATGCCACAACTTTTTAATACAGTTCCTCAAGTTGTGGTGACCCACAACCATAACATTACTTTTGTTGCTACTTCATAACTGTAATTAAAAATACTGTATGTGTTTTCCAATGGTGTTAGGCAACCCCTGTAAAAGGGTCATTTGACCCCAAAGGGGTTGTGACCCACAGGTTGAGAACCGCTGATGTAGAGTATTCCACCAAGGTGTTGGTCACCCAGCAATCCTAACTGATTTGAGATGGAAAAGTGCCCACCCTACTAATTTAGGCAAAAGCTTTCCTCCCTTTCTAGAAGTGAGAACTAGGCTACAGAATCCTGGCTAAAGCTCCAGAATATTCTCAAACTGCTCTGTCTAGTTTCAGATACTTACACAGTGTTTTCATAAAGAGAAAACAAAAGAAGAATGAGACCCGGGGTTGGAGAGGTAATCTGGGCTCTTTTCTCTCCACTGGGAAATCCTGGAATTGTTCTTACTATCACGCATAAGGAGTCATGTAGGGGACACTTCCTGTATACTGAACTGCTGCCTAATGATGACCCTGCTCATCTTCAAGTTACTCCAACTGATCCAGAGAAGATAGTTTTGATTAGAATTAGGGATGAGGAACCTGTGGCCCTGTAAATCTCATCATCCAAAATCCTTGCTGCCTGGGGAATGATTTGAATTTGATTTGAATAAGAGTCCAAGAACATCTAGAAGGTCACAGGTTCCCCATTTCTGTTCTACATGCTTTCTTCACTCATTTTGTCACTGTGCACTGCTCAGTCTGAAGTAGTGACTTGCACATGGCTCTTCAGGGCTTCTTCAGGAGCCAGTTGAATAGGGAGAAAGAGGGTCTCAGAAAGACCCAGAGGATAGTCTGTTCAGCTATCTCACTCATTATGCTTTCTGTACCTCAGGCAGTTAGTTAGAGGTGAAATGGGAGCTTTGTAAAGTGCAACCTTTCTTTACGCAGGGGATCCGTTCCAGACCCTCTGCGTAAAGCAAATACTGTGTATGGTCAAGCCGCATTGAAAACAGTGTGGCTCGTACATGTGGCACAGTGCACATGCCATGAGCGCACACGCCATTGGCTCTTCTGCCGTGCGGCTTTCAACATAAGCTGAAAGCCACATGTAGTGCGCCTGCATATGATGGGGAACACTGTATCTTCACCTCATCTTTTCCTCCAAGGGAAACAAAACTTCTGAGGAAAGACACACCATGTCATTCTTCTGTAAACAAGGAAAACTCTATCCTCATGGTGGGTATTCTGTTCATTCCTGCCTATATTCCTATGTTCCTGTCAGTTCTGACTAAGGGGCTTGTACCAATCCAGAATGCTATTCTGTCTGTTTCTCATGATGTTCATATACAACAAAAATGAAATGAAACTCTAGGAAAATGTACACAACAACAAAAGTGGGATAGCAAATATAAATCAGAAGATGACAAGGCAACATAATGTTTACTGACTTTTCTTCTCTCCTGTCTATCATGCTGTGCTGCTGCAGGGTGGTGGCAATGTCATGGGGACACATCCCGGTTGCTCGGCTCATTCCTTTGATGCTGATCTGTTTCTCGTGATGGCAGTAAAGATATTCCAGTACAACACTTTTCCAATAGGCCAAGTAGGAGACACGACCCAGATCAGAGAGTGGCTTTTCAGGTGATCCTGCTTGTCCCTCTCTTCTAGATAGCAAATAACCTAATGGGAGGGATTGAGAGCAAACATCACAAATGTATCATTAATGATGCCATCTATGAGTATTTACCAGCCATTCTTTTAGAACTCCTCTATAAAACAACTTTAAAATAAGTATTCAGTGGTGAACAACTAGATCAGAGGTGGACAATCTTTTTCTGTAGATGGACACATTCCTCTCAGTGGTAGTCTGTTAGGACCTGCGACAAATATGTAAGGCTGAAGCTAGTGGTGGGAAGGACCTGGGACAAAAATGAACAGCCCTGCATTTTTTCCCCTTTCTTTTGTACAATCATTTTGCTTCTTTCTTTCTTTGGGACTCCCTTTGTATTCAACCAACAGGCTTTTGAAGAGAAAAAAAAGACTACTCTTTCTAGATGTCTGAGCTGATTGCATGCAGAGGGCTTTTGAAATTAAGTTGAGGGTTGTATACAGCGCTAACGTTGCTGTTGCCCATATGGAAACAACATCAAAGAACACTGCAACATCAAAGAACACTTGCAAGGAAATAAAGGGCAAGTCCTCTTAACCTTGTTCAGATTTTTTTTTGTATTTTTGTACTATGCCCCAAAACCCCAAAGCTTAATAAGTTGGATAGATCATGTGCACTCTTCCTTTGCCAGTGCAAGCATGTTCATTCCACATACATTTCCCTTCCCAAATAACAACAAAGTACAATCAGCCCTGTTTTCACAGGGGACAGTTCTGGAGCCCCTCCACAAAAATGGAAACTCGCCAATATTCAAGCCCCATTGGCTTGAATGGTGATGTGTGTCTGCGCGTGTGCGCTAGCATGTGCTGAGGGAACATACCCAATTTAGTTCCCCTCTGTTTTCCCCCCACGGATACGCAATGGGCTCGGATTTTAAAGCCGTGAAAATGGAGGGGTGACTGTAGAATCTAAGGATAAAAGGTAAGTAGAGATAGAGACACAAAATGCCTCAGTGGTTGATACATGGAAAGTGTGATCGATCTTCAGCACACTTGAAGAGATCATTTCCTGTTTGCATCCAAAATGGAGTCATTATGCTGTGGAAACTACAAATCCAAAGTTCCTCGGTTATAATTTTAGGAGCATAATTTCTGCAATTGTCCTCACCATTACTCCTCCCTCTTTTCAACACAATTTTTTACATGGCTAGTGATAGGCTCTGAAGACTACTGCAAGTCAGTATCAAACTGAAAGTACAGTGGTACCTCGGGATACGAAATGCGCGGGTTACGAAATTTCCGGGATACGAAAAAGTTGGATTGGCAAAAACTGTTTCGGGTTACGAAATATTTTTCGGGTTACGAAATTCATTTCGGCGCGAAATTCAAATGCTATAGGCTTCCAGCGCTAACGGAAAGCTATTTCGGGTTACGAAATTTTCGCGTTACGAAGGGAATGGCGGAACGAATTAATTTCGTAACCCGAGGCACCACTGTATTCTGATTTTCACCAGTAATGGAGTGAGGGTTTTTACACTGGATTTATTTGTATTTCCAGCTCTCACAAATGCACATTTACTAACACTGCTACATGAAAAGAACAAAAGCATAAGAGCAGTATCTCAACACTTCAAACATGGGTGAATATAAATATATATTAAAAATTAGGAGGACAACTCAACATTACAACAGTCACATTATTACTATGCTGCAATCATCTCAGAGGCTCACATCCAGTATCTCATAAGGGCATCCAAGATAATCCTATTGATTTCTCTTATCTTGCACAACTCTTTTAATAAAATGCAACAAAGGTATTATTTCAATTCTGAAAAGTTGCTTAGTGATTTCATAAAGGCATCTGCAATACTGCATTGTCAAATCCAAATGAATGAATAAGTCTACCTTTTTGTACAAAAAAAAAGCAGCATTAAAAAGCAGTATTAAAAAAGAACAAGCCTTGATAATAATGTCAATTTCAAATCTGGTTGGTGCTCAAACCAACACATAACTCAAGGGACATGTTAATCAACATTTGTGTTTATGTGTAGCATCACTTCCAAGGTCAGGCAAAGCTGACCTTCTCAACAATTCTCCAAGAAATTAAAGCACGTTATTTTTTTTAATGTAACAGTCTTACTCTTTCCCACCCTTCTGAATATCTCCAATATTTTCCTCATCTTCTCATAAAGGGATTTTATCTCCCAGAAAACTTTTAAGTAAACCTTCAGGACACATCTACAAATGATTTATTAAAAGCAAAATAAATCATACACACCACACACGAACAGTACTAAATGGCATTATTTGCACATAAAGAAAAACAAGTGGTGGCGCAGTGGTTAAATGCCTGTACTGCAGCCATTTACTCAAAACCACAAGGTTGAGAGTTCAAGACCAGCAAAAGGGCCCAAGCTCGACTCAGGCTTGCATCCTTCCGAGGTCGCTGAAATGAGTACCCAGACTGTTGGGGGCAAGTTAGCTTACTTGCTAATTAGCTTACTTGCTGTTCACCGCTATGATCTTTGGAATAGCGGTATATAAATAAAACATATTATTATTATTATTATTATTATTATTATTATTATTAAAACTAGCCAATAAACTTTTACTTCAGCTAAGTTGAAATGTTAACAAAAGAGCTTATCTGCCAGTGTTTTAAATTGTTCATTTTGGAAGATATGATATCTTTGAAATTTAGACATCAAGGTTCTCTTGCCTACTGGTCTCTTATACTGTCACATGAGTTCTTGTACTAGGAACATGTTCTGTATTCCCACCAAACAGAAAATCAAATAGGATGCACTGCAGAGCTAATTTTGTAATTAGATGTACAGAACTACCCCAAAATATTTGTCTCTGTTATTGTTGTCTTCAAATCATTCCTGACTTATGGCAACCTTAAGGCAAACCTATCACAGGGTTTTCTTGCCAAGAGTTGATTCTAGGGGGCTGGTCTTTGCCTTCCTCTGATGCTGAGAGAGTATGATTTTTCTAGGGTTACCCAGATCAGAGATTTGAGCCCTCATCTCCAGAATCATAGTCCAATGCTCAAACTACTACTACTACTACTATTATTATTATTATTATTATTATTATTATTAACCTTTATTTATGAAGCGCTGTAAACTATGCCATCCTGGCTCTCATTTATCACTGTATCTACATCCATATCCAAATCTTTAAATCTATACTGCTCCCAACTAGCCAAACTGACAAATAATTTTAGTGCAATCTCCCCTCCTCAAAATAGTACTTGGGTATAAGGATTGAATCTCCAAGGAAGTTGGCTGTATGTCGTCCTCAGCATTCATACAACAGTTCAGTCTCTGTGAGAGCATGTCACATAAATCATCTTTTTGTCTTTTTTGTTATTTTTTTTCTCATTTAGCAGTAGGTGGAATGAAACAGAGTACATGTAACCTCAGGTCATCTAGGCAAGCTCATAGCACACACAAAATTCAAACCTGGACTCTCTGATTTACAGTTCACTCTCTCAGGGACCAAGCTACACTAACCTTTAGCAATATAGGAGAATATCACAGAAACATCACTACAAAACATACACATAATTGATATATTCCATTAAAAATATTGGCTCCAATTCTTGATTTTTAGAAATACAACAAAAATCGAACAACTGCTAGACTCTAACAACAACAAAAAACAGTCAGAGTTACAAGAAAATACTGAATTCTCTGTTGGTTCTGTTAACAGGAGGAACAGCTTTTGAATAGCAAATTTTATTGAAAATGAAATGATGCAGTGGCAATTATAAAGGCAGTGCCTCCTTAACTGTTTTCTAGGAAGTCGTTGAATTCCTTGGATGTTTATGGTGTTCATCAAGGAGATTATTTTCATTCAAAACACCTCTTGCTCATAACTATAAATGTTCCCTATTTGTGTGCAGAGTGCTGTGTGTGTTCTAGGGTATACAGTATTCAGTATTTGTGACCCAAACCATGTGGATCTTCATGTCTGGACAGTGTCCAACATGAACTGACTGCAAAAAAAATATGCCACAGAATCTTGGAAATATGTAGGGATACTGAGGCAATAGTCTTACAGAAGCTCGTAGTACAATAAACTGCTATAATTTTCTGACTTTTTGCTGTTATTGATTGCAAAAATTTTTTTAGCATTTGCAGTTTCATAAATGTCAACCTAAGTACATGAAAAGTAACATCATCTTATACATCAGGAGGAAGAATTTGTGGCCCTCCATCTTCCTTGATCTCTGACCATACAGGCTGAGTTTGGTAAGTGTTAGTGTCCAACAGAGCTGGAGGGCCAGTTTCCTCACCCTTGTGGTACACATTTTCTGCTAGGCTCACTTTACTTACAGCATACATTAGTTAATTGGTTCCGGTAAAGGTGTATCCATTAAATTAAACTTACCAAAAAGATTCCAAATAATTGATATAAGTTGCAGGTAAATAAAAAACATTGATCTTGTCTGCTCGTGTATTTATCCTGAAGCATCTGAAATGAGTACAACATTTCCCTGTTAAATAGATTACCCCAATGTTGTAATATCCATCTTGTCTACACAGTGGATATCCTTAATCCTAAAGGATTGCCCAAGGATTATACAGTACCATATATACTCGAGTATAAGTCAACCTCATGTATAAGTCGGGATCAGGTTCTGGGGCCTGATGTGATGTGACCCATGGATAAGTCAAGTTTAAATTTTAGGGAGACTGCTGGGTTGGAAGAGAGCCTGCCTTTTCTCCTTCGTTCCAGCCCAGTCGGAGGACAGACTTGATGGGGGAAATCCCACCCTTCCTCCTTCTCTCCAGGGTCATAGACCTGAAGAGGAAGAGCCCATCCTTCCTCCTTCTCTCCAGCCCAGGGTCAAAGGAGAGGCTTGAGAGGGAAGACCCCATCCTTCTCCTTCTCTCCATCCCAGGATCAGAGAGGAGGCTTGAAGAGGAAGAGCACGCCCTTCCTCCTTCTTTTCAGCCTGACTGTCCCCACATTGACCCATGTTGACCCACATTTTTAGGGTCAAATTTTGGGCATACATTTCTCAACTTATAGTTAAGTATATATGGTAATCTAACTGGATATCAACCACTGGCTTGTGTTTCAGTGTCAAAGCGTTGTGCCTAAAGTGCAAAGTTGTTGGTGAAAATTGTGTGTGATGGGACACAATGAAGCTGGAGTAAGGATACAAAGAGTTCGCACTTTCTCTTCAAAAGAACAAATGACATTAAATCAATATTGCTCACTTGAATTTTTAACATCGTCATTGAGAAAGAGAAACAAATACTTAGTCAACCAAGCTCAACTATCTATCTAATTAAAATAATCCATTCACATCCACATGACATGATTAGTTCTGATGAACTAGTTTTGCAAACACTATGAATTTCATTAAAGCCAGAGCCTATTAAATACATTACTATAAAAACTGTTCAATGGAGGGAGGGGGTATGTATCACCTTGTGGTCTCAGGCACTTTCCACTTGCCCTGTCATACAGGATTAACTAATAAAGTACAAAAAAGATCTAGGCCTTCCATAGCTACAAAGCATGAATTTTTATCATTTAATTCAATCATTCATGTACTGTACTGCTCTTTATTTCATTCATAATATAACCCATTTCAAAATACTATAAACACAAAATAAGGAGAAAATAGCAATATGAAGCAATAATTGTAAATGGTCTAGTGTGTACACCTGTATTTTGAGGAAGTGTCATGGGCATGGTCACAAAATAGCTGCAGAGGGAGTGAGAAAAAAGCCACATTTTACAGAAAGAAGAGGTAAGGCTATAATACAGGTAACTTGCCTGAAAATGTGGTAAAGCTAGGGGTCTGAAGATGAAACCCAATTCTTTTTAGCAATAAAACAACCATCTTTGGAGCAGCTTTAGAAATGTTTCCAGTTTCTCAATACTCTCCAGTTTCTTTTTCCAAAGGTGAGGTCTGTGCCACAGAAAATCACTCCTTATAAACCCAGTTTTCTGAATACCAATTTCACAGAAGGCAAGTCAATTAATCTCCAGAAAGAGTCTCTTAATACATTCTGCTAAAAATGCATGTTCTTCTCTCCTAGAATCAGCAAACAGGCTCAGGTTCCTCTGCCTTTTCTTGTTTTGCAGCCCCCCACCATTCACTTTTCATTTTTTTTCCTGCAGATCCTAGCTCTCCATTTTCCTTCCTCCACCAGGACAGAAACACCCCTCCCTCATTACATACTTGTCATTCTTGTAGAGAGGTACAAGCAATGGTTTGCCATCTCCCTTGCTAGTAATCCACATATCAGTTTGCAGGTAACATCCAATTATAACTATTCTCAGAGAACAGGCCTAACACAGGACATTACAAATAGACAGAGACCACTATTCTTTCTTTTTTGAGTTTATTGTCAATCAGAAGACCCTTTGGGCCCCAAAAGACACAGGGGGGGGGAGGTTAGGAGAAACTGTGATTCATTGACAATTATCATTTATAATCTAATTAACAAGGATAGTAGAATACTTGGCAGAAACCTGAATAGTTTCCACAGGATCACTGTTGCCTGCAACCACCATACTGGGGACACCAGTTGTAAGACTTACTATCTATTGCTCAAATTTCAAAACATACAAGTGCTTGCCTTTGTGGATGACAGAGAAATTGTCTGATATGGGGTTAAAGATTACATCTTCCCTTGCTTATCACATAATATTAACTACATAGAGATGAATTTGCAGAAGCAAGGGCAAGTTTAAAACCAAAGCAAGCGTTTTCCATTTCTCCTCAGTTATTCTAGAGGTTATGAGTTTATTTCCTCTCCCTACCTCTGGTGAGATGGATAGGAAAGGATGTTAGTTTCCCTGCTCAAAGCCATTTATAGGCACAATTCTAGTCAGTGTATTGCTTGACTAACAGCAAGGCAGAGCTCACTTGTTCAAAATTCAGGCCTGACCACATGATTTGCTTACTACTGATCAAGAGTCGCTTTGCTGGTCTGGCTCCTTTTCATGTAGCTTCCTCTTCAGAACTAAGAACTTGAGTATGGAGCACAACCCCAAACCTTATCTGATATCACTTAAGCTTCATATAGTTTTCAGGATATGATGTAGTCTTTTTAGGACACTGTTCATTTACTTGGATAACATTGCCATGTTACCATGCATGTCAATTACCATGTACATCAACATAATAGAATTAAAATGTTTTAACTTAAAATTTATAGATGAGATGCAACTTCATCTTCATTAAACTTAATTCTTAATTAAAATATTTTACAAAAACTAAATTAAAAATGAAAATGAATTTTCCTTTACTTACAAATGAGTTCTAAGATTGCTTCAACCTGCACTAATGGTATACTAATCTGTCTTCCTCAGAATTATCAACAGCTATTCTTATAGCCGCAGGACCTTTCTGTACCATCTGCAAATGTGCAGTATTCACACTGGGAGCTGTGATGTTGTCCATACATAGTGAAAGCTATGTGCATACCTTGATTGTGCAGAATGTCATTACAGCTGATCACTTTTCTAGCAATGTGAAGAGTAACATATGGAGCTCAATTTGGTAGTCAATTAATGTGCATAGTTAGACACCAAGCTATTAGGGCAACATATGCAAACCATGATGAGCACTGCCATGCTGGTTTTCTTCGCTTCATTATACAGCCTAATGACATCCACTGAAGTCCTACTGAAGTCTTCAGTCTGTATGTCACAAGAATTTGAAGTTCATGAATATAAAAGTAGAAACCACAATCCAATATTTCTGAGATGAGCCATTAGAAAATACTGTAAGTATAATTTTTATAAGTGAACAAAAATTTAAAATAAGCAATAAAACTGATATTGAAAATATTAAGAAAAAATGTTAGGTATTCACAAAATCTAAACAATAACACACTCTGTATGATTAACATTGAAAGTATTTATATACTGCTTAAAATTTTCAAACAAACCAAGTCATATTGTCCATAAAATACATCAAATGAGAATTTAGATCCTATGTTCTCTGCGAAAACTTTAATCACTCTATGATGTCACAAAAAGCCTTGAAAAACATAGCCTATGTTGAGAGACTTAGGGGCTATACAGACCGCCCCTAAGGGGGGGCCTGTAGCCATCCCTTTTAGCACCAGATCAGGGCTGCAGCAACTGCACACTGCAACCGTGATATGGCCTTTCCGTGGCACAAAAAGAAACAGCAAAAAGGGCACCATAGCTTTTTGACACTCCATCATCTAGACACAGCTCCAGAGGAGCGCTGTGATGCCACCTGCCATGTGGTAAGGCGTGTGGCATCACACCGGCCTGAGGGCAGAGTCAGGGCAAGCGTCGTGTAGATGCCACACCCGAACTCTGCCCCCAGGCCGGTCTTAATGGCCAGTCTGTACACCCTTTTAATGAGGAATGAATGGGTGGGGACATTTAGAGGGAATGACAAGATGGCTGCCATGGACAGGTTCTCCTGAACATGAGGTATACTGGGAGCTGAAGTCCAAAATCTCTTAAAGGGCACAGTTTGGGGACCACTGGACAAGATGATGGCAAAAAAATTGAAACTAAATCCAGGTAAGACAGATGTGCCCTGGTCAATCGAAAAACAGATCATGGAATGGTGATTCTACCTGTGCTGAAAGGAGTTGCATTCCCTCTGAAAACTCAGGTTTGCAGCTTGGGTATGCTCCTGAACTCAGATCTGAGCCTGAATGCTCAGGTTTCTACAGTGTTCAGGAATGTGTTTGCACAGTTAAAAATTGGTGTGCCAGCTGCACCCATTCCCTAAGGCATCAGATCTGGCCATAGTCATTCACAAGCCTTAGTTCCTTTATCTTTTTCCTGGAAATGGATTGAGTTTGAGTTGGCTCTCTTGCTTACTCCCAGTTTCCATTGCATCATTAAGCGAATATCCTCCTTTGCCAGTCGGATCAGCTCCCTTACCATCTGAGGGTTGTCAGTTCTCCTCACCCATTTCAGCAGTTCTGATCACAGGCTTGCCTTGAAATGCTGCACTCTGGTCGTCTCAGGCCAGTCCAGGACTTGCGCTGCCAATCTCCGGAACTCCATTGCATATTCGGTCATGGAGCAGGCTCTATACATGAGCATCATCAACTTGATTCAAGCCTTCTTCAGCCAGAAATGGTCCTCGAACCAGGCTCATAGTGTGACCATGAATTCAAGCAGACTCTTCAATTCTGCAGCTCATTCTGCAGCTCTGGTGTCCAAAGTTGCACAAACCCGTCCGCCGCTTCCCCTTCCAGTTGGGAAATCCTGCACCTCACTTTTGCAACTTTGCTCAGGAATGTAGGACCCCACTCCCACATGTGCACCACCACCTGGGCCAAGAAATAGGACAGATGAATTGCACTCCCAGTTGTCTGGCTGCTGGCTTCTGGGTGCGACAGGTGCAGGCTCTTGCTGATGCCTGGGGGTGTCGTCCCTTGTGCTTTGCCAAGGGCTGGTCACAGTGGTCTCGTGGGTGAGGCTGGTGTGGAGACTGATTTTGCTATGGTGTTCTGTCTCAGGCCACCCGTTCTTCTCAAGTTTGCTCTGCTCCTTGGATTGGTGGTTCCACTGTGGTTCTGGTGAGCTCGGCTGCCACTTCATCGGCCACCATGTCCCACAGTGCTCACTTCCCCTTCGGTGACCAACTCCACCATGATGGCCTTGCACTGGTCATTGGCGTCTGGAACCACCCATCCTCCTCCGTTTCGCTTAGCAGGTCCTCCGAGCCCCACAGCCCATCCGACATTCCCTCACTCCCTTCTTGCTGGAATCCCTGCTTTAAATCGTCACTGCTCAACACCACTCAACAGATTCCTGCTTTAAATCCTCACTGCTCAACACCACTCAACAGATTCCTGCTTTAAATCCTCTTCTTCAACCCCCTTCAACAGATCTCTGCTTAAAATCCTCTTTGCTCACCCCCTCTTCAACAGAAATATTATCGGTCTTTCCAAATAGTGATGTAAATTTCTCCCTTTGTTCTTATCTCCTTGAAGGAGGTGGGAATTTTTTATATTACTCTTCTTACTCCTCTGTGAAGGTATTTCAAGTTGCTGTCCTTCCCAGGGTGAAGTGACGCATTCCTGACAAAACCCCTACAGATGAAATGTGAGGAACATAAGCTCAAATGACATGGATGCTAATGTTATTTGCATTATCCTGTGCCTGCTGCTTTGGTCCACTCATAGTCTCCTTACACTTTCTCATGTGATGTTATGTGAAAATTGTTCTTGCATTATAGCTTTTGCCTAAAGAAAACCTCCACCCTAAAGAGCTTCTTCAGTTTGATTAGTATAGCCTTGCCACGGGCAATGTGTAATCCAACAAATCCACATGTACTCTGTTTGAAATGGCAGTAGACTAGTTCAATAAAATGTTTTGTACATTTTGTTCTTTCAAAGAAAAATGTACTTGAGTAACTGACAAAAAAATGTAAGGGGATGTGTGTTCAAATAACCAAAGTACATGTATGCATTATATTTCATGTGCACTACAACTTCCTCTGATGTCCCACCCACAGTACATTTCCTGAGTATGTGGATAACTCCTTTCTTTTTGTAAATTGTACAACAATTATAAGTCATATTCCTTGAGGGATAAAATAAACACTTATCAGTTCTAGAGATATAAGACAAATAAGGAGGGGGGGGGGCTGTTTTATTGCTTTTCATCAGAGACAATAAAAGTTACATTTTTTGACAACAGCTATCTGAATCTCAGAGTCTGCATCCACAGTGTGGGGTTTTACAGTGTGCTTTTGGTATCTGCAGGGGTTCCATTCCGGACACACACACAACCTCCATGGATACCAAAATCCACAGGACTTCAAGTCCTCTTGTTCCCAATGGCAGTGCGTGCACATGACCAAGCAGCCATTAGGAATAATGCCATTACGGACATCATCTGAAGCCCCACTGTCCCTAGTGGCAGCATGGCTATGTGCACACATCACCACTGGAGACAACGGGGGGTGTCCCTAAAGGTGGCACAGCCACCTTTTGCTATTGGGGACAACAGGGGCTTGCTGTCTATGGATTGCAAGTCTGTGGATACTGAGGTCACAATGTATTTTTTCAAATTAACTTTTACAAGCTCTGCTCTCCTTACAGCTGCATATAATATACTGGTGCCAGGGGTATTGCTGGAAACTGTCAGATCTACCTTGTGCACCCTCCAGCTAAGCTGGACGCTCAAGTCCCAACATCCTGAACCACTAAGTTGTCTGAGGGTAAAAGACATTTCAGTTCAACACAACTGGAGGTCCTTGCACCGGGGAAGATGCTGGGTTTTTTTTGGGGGGGGGGGGGTTGGTGACACAATTAATGTTGTTTTTTAACAGACTGTTCAATATTGTTGTTTCTGTTTTGTTACCACACCACAGAGATTTCCACCAAATTTCCACCCACTCACCCTGACTTAGCTGTTCTCATTTAATCTAAATTTAGCTGCAATTCTCAAGGTGGCTGCAGGGAAATGAATTTGTCCAGCACCAGTATGTTGCCATGAAGTCTGCCCATTGTAATATTATTATATAAAGATTTAACAGCAATAACAAAAGATAAAGGTTGTCTCTTGACATGAATGTCTAGTGTAACCGACTGTAGAGGGCGGTGCGCATTTCCGTTTCTAAGCCAAAAATCCAGCGTTATCCGAGGACTGCTCTCGTGGCCATGTGGCCAGCATGACTCCACTGAGCGTTGTTACCTTCTCACTGAGAAGTGGTACCTATTTATCTACTTGCATATGCATGCTTTCAAACTGCTAGTTTGGCAGAGGCTAGGACTAGTCACAGGCGCTCACCTCATCATGCAACACCCGGGCCTCAAACTGCCAACCTGCTGATCTTGCAATCAACAGAGTCAGCAACTTGAGCCACAGCATCAATAACAAAGGTTAAAAAGAATCCCACAATCCATGTAGGCTGGGGGATTCTGGGTATTATAGTCCAAAAATACATTTTCAGAGCTCTGTCCAGGTGACATTATGCAGTAAACATTCACACAACGCAAAATAGAAACATCAGCATCCCTTCTGTATCATGTCTAAACATTATTCAATATCATGTGAAAAAGTGCTGCACAGATCTGGTGAATATAGAAAACCCCACCAATTCTTCATGACGCTATTTCTATGATGCTATTGTGACCTCTACCACAACTACCAAGTGGGACCAAACCCCACACTAGTGTCCTGTTGCGTACAAGAGCATTAAAACAGTCACATGGCTTAGCACACAAGATAATGTAATAGCATGTGATGCAATTGTTAAGGATAGAATTGTGTGGCCACCAAGATGCTGAGGGACAGCAACTCCCAGAAGCCATAGCCAGGATGGCCAATGGTGAGGCATGCTGGAAGTTGTAGTTGAGCAATGTCTGCCAAGCCACACAGCTCACATCTCTGTTGGACTGGATTAATGGAGCAGTCTGTCTTTTTAAAAAGTTGAGTTACGAGAAGATGAAAAGCTTTAAAGTTAAACCAAACACATCTTGTCAGCAGCACTCCAGGTGTTCAATGCTCAATAAACGGCCTGCCTGAATGGCTGCTGCCTGCTGAGAGGCACTGTTTACATGAAGTACGTGAGCAATAATCAAATTTTCTAATGAAAACTTGCTCCATTACTTCATTTGCAAAAGAAGTACAGTATTTGAAAATTCTCACACCTTGGGGAGCACCTGCCAAATTTCTTAGCTCATGAAGAATAAAGTAAAGGGATTGAGAAAACCAAAATCCCATATGTTTAGTAAACAGCAATGAATTATCCTCACGTCCCTATCTCCAAACACTCCCACTCCGGTTTCCTGAAAATATGATAGCGGTAGAGCTAAAAACACTTTTTAACAGGTATAGAAACTTTAATCATCCAGCTTATTATTTAATTTACCAAAACTATATTATAATTCCATTGTTTTTTGTGTATTTGAAATATTTTTTCAGTTGTTCAAAATATGTCAGATGTACACTGCATAATGAAGAAGATATACTAGTTTGTATACTGTGCTGCAAAAATGGATTTTGCTTCAGGAGTGAATTATTCACGTTACTTAAAGACTGGAATAAAAAGCTAACCCTCAGACATTATGCTCTCCCATCATGAACACTGTCCAGCTAAAATATACTCCACATTTGGAAACTAGAATGCCCTTGATAAAAGCTTTACTTAGCTTTAATCAGAAATAATTGTTACTCTTTGTACTATTAAGCAGCACAAAAAGAATGCAATTTAGACAATTCATTCAGTGTTATAGCTTTGAAATCTAATATTGAGAGCGAGAGATATAGTCAGTTTCCTGGAGTACATAAAATTAGGAGATTTTTCATTTCAGGAAGCTTTTCCTATGCAACAGGAACAGAAACCCATCATCTATTGACAACTGCTACAGGTTACAAAAAGTTCTTATGTCACTGCATGCCCATAACAACTGTCAGTTCCCAAGAACAAGAATGTAAACAAATCTGTTCACTTACTGAAATCAATGAGAAACCTTCCAAATCCTTGCCTTTGGTACTGGGGCATAATCATTATGCAGGAGACATTGTACTTCTGCTGGCAGAGTTTCTCCTACAGGAAGAAGAGAGATAAAATATGGCAAAACACTTCTATCTTTATAGAATAGTCCAGCAAAGTGTGCAGGCAGCATGCTGTCAATATCAAAGTAGAATGATCTCACTGCAATACTATGGTGATGTATGACAAGCAAATCAATGTATCTTCTTTAAAAGATGTGGCATGTCAAAATAACGCATTTTAGAAAGTAAAAACAGAAAAATCCAAAGGCAACTTCATGGAGACATTTACATGAAGTGGGGGAGGAGAGTTTCCCCATCCTTCTCCAACTTTCTATCTGGTATATTTTGTACAATAACAACAACAACACTACACTAACATTAACAAAATTCATCAAGTCAAATGAGAAGTAATGGTTCATTAGAACAAAGTAGTATAGTAGCTTGAGCGTTGGACTACGCCTCTGGAGACCAGGTCTGAATCTCTGCACAGCCATAGAAATCCACTGGGTGATCTTGGGCATATCACACTCTCTCAGCCTCAAAGGATGTCAAAGGGAAAACTCCTCTGAACCAATCTTGCCATGAAAATTCTGTGACAGGCTTGCTTTTGGGTCATTGCAAGGCAGAAACAAAATGGAGGCACATAACAACTGCTTTTCCCATTCATTTTATTAGTTTGTGAGTAAATACTTCTGATTAGTATATTTACCTAAAGCAATGTTTGAAGTATAACTTACCTAGCAATGTGGATCTTCATTTTTTCTTATTTTTCAAAATCTTTGCATTTACATTTTAATGCTTTGTATTGTTCTTAACTTGTACTGGTTTAAAATTTTGTTAGTCGTTTTGAGTCTCTATACTGGGAGAATAGTGGGATATAAATAAATAATATTTCTCCTTGTCCTCGGAGTTAGCTGGGGCTGTACAGGTGCTGGGTGCTGCAATGCTCTGGATGACAATCAATAAATTGAAGCCAGGGGCTTTGTAGATTGGTGGTTCTCGGGTCTAGGAACTGGATAAACAGCCTGTCCTGAATGGGGTTTCACTCCCTCTGAAAGAGCAGATGTGTAACTCTTAGAGCCATCCTTATCATTTTTTATGGAAGGGCGGGGTATAAATAAAATTTATTATTATATTATTATTATCGCTGGAGGCCCAAGTGGACTCTGTGGCTGAGAGTGATTGATGCAAGTTTCAACTGGTGCATCAGGTACAGTCTTTCCTGGACAGAGACAACCTAGCCACAGTAGTCCATGCACTGATGAACTCCCAAGAAGACTACTGTAATGTGCTTTATGTGGGGATGTCCTTGAAGAAGACTTGGAAGCTGCAGCTAGTGCAAAATTCAGCAACTCAACTGCTGATTGGAATATGGGCAGCTTGTACTGACAGTCTTATAAGAATTGCACTGGCTGCCAATACATTTACAGTCTCATTTCAAGGTGGTTGTGATGATACTTAAAGCCCTAAATGGCTTGGAACCTTGATACTTGGGAATGTCTCACCCCATATGTACCCGCCCAAGAATTAAGATCTGTTCAGGGGGCACTCCTCCATGTCTCATCAGAAAGGTCAATACACCGTGTTGAGACACAGGAGAGGGCCTTCCAATCCATGACACTCCAATTGTGGAATGCTCACTGCCTGGAAGCTTGTCTCGCTCTAAAACTAACTTCAGATAGGTGCCAAGTTAAAACTTGCCTGTTCATCAAGGCCTTTGGGCCTCACTGATTCAACCCAAATACTGTTATACCTAATTTTAAAAACATTTAAACCTGCTTTAACTCATTTTATTTACTATGTTTTAGTTTATTAAACCATTTTACTGTTTTTAAACTGGTTGATATGTATTAATGCTATTTGTAAGGTGCCCTGCGAGCTCATGATATAAGTCAGAGTACAAATATTTTAAATGAAAATAAATATTTTAAACATATTTTAAATGAAAATAAATATTCTTAACATATTCCAAAGGTAAACAGGGTTGATGTACAGACAACAACAGCTACCAGGAGCTGTTCTCTTCACCCTTTCCTCTTCAGTTAAATGACCCTATTCCCAGAGTATATTTTCAGTATCAAATTCCCTAGAGATGTGGAGTGTGCTTCAAACAGCCAGGAGGCACTCTAGAATTCCTTTTCTGTACAGATATTAGACATGCATTATAGCCTTAGGACAACTATTGCTCTAAACAGGATCTGTTGTTGTTGTGTTCCTTCTAGATGTTTCTGACTTATGGTAGCCCTAAGGCAATCCTATCACAGAGTTTTCTTAACAAGATTTTTTCAGAGGGGGTTTGCCATTGCCTTCTTCTAAGGCTGTGAGAATGCGACTTGCACCCAATGGGTTTCTGTGGTGAAGCGAGGATTCAAACTCTGGTCTCCAGAGTCATACTCTAACATTCTGCTACACCACACTGGTTCTCCTGATTATATACTGTGAAAATAATGATATGATATACTATATGCCCTTGGTATCCACTGGGAGTTGGTTCCAGGACCCCCTGTGGATATCAAAATCCATGGATGCTCAACTCCAATTATATACAATGGCATAGTAAAAAGGCGTCCCGTATATAAAATGGCAAAATCAAGGTTTCTTTTTTGTTTGGGGGGGGGGGGGGCAGAGAATATTTTCATGCTTGGATGGTTGAATCCATGGATACAGAGGACTAACTGTAACATCATCTTTACTTTATTTTTTAAATACATGCTATCCTTTTGATAAGCACTCATGGATATGTACAAAGATTATTAAATCAATTCTGTACAAAGCTAATGAATTATGCTAAAAGTACAGTTTGATCAATTAATGAACAACTCAATGAATCAGAGCATGAACAGTTAATGCTACAAAAATCCTTATTTCTTGGTACCTAAATAGCATCTGGAGAATCAAAAGGGAGCACGGGATTTTACATTTGACTTAAGAAAAATAATTTGCATTTACAATGTTTTGTAAACTGGTAACAGCTTTATACAGTACTTCTTTGTAATCAAAAACTATGTTCATTTTCAGCTGAAATTATGCTTAGCCATCTGCAGGTATTGAAGCTGTGGCACAAAATCATGGTTCACACAGCAGTAATATCAAACTTTTACCTTTGAGAAGTATCCAACTAAGTGGCACCCTTTCTCATCATTCTTGGTGAGGACATAAAAAAGAAATGGCTCAACATCATAATATAAGGTTTTATGGTCCAGAAAGAGCTTTGCTAATAAGCAAAGATTTTGGCAATAAATTTTGCTCATATTCCCATCAACCTATAGAGGGTAGAATTTTTTGTATCAGTATTTTCAGCACAGCAGCAAATCTTCAAATATCATGTTTATATGAAACAAATACTGTACACAGACACACACATAAATTTTGCTCAAACTCCTTTGGTTTTAATATTACATCCAACTATTAGTAATTCTTTTCCCAATGCAAAAAAATCCTCAGGAAAATCTACAGGATAATCTCAGTTTGTTACATTGGTTAATTCCTTCTACAACCTAGATACAACCTAGATACCCGAGGATAATAGAACTATGTTAAGATGTTGATTACTGACAGGATAGATGGAGGAGGATGAATTAAATAGTATCATTCCAAGTCTCTGATATTTTGTCTGCAAACCAGAAAACTAGTTTAGCATCATATAACATCTGTTTTTAGACATAATTGCAGACAAAACTTTTAATATTTTAAAAAAATGTTTCCAAACTCAGCTCCAAACATTGGCAGTTTCAGTAACTCTGCACAGATTAAAAAATCCTTTGATCCCAAATATTTTTTCTGTGCTAAACAGCCTAAAGGAAGGGCCAAAGACTTCTCCCTTTTATTTACTGAACTGGTTTTGCACTTTCACATGTTCTTCCACAGATATACAACATTTATTTATCAAAATATTTGTCTTTTATCTTGCACTTAAAAATACACAAGAAGTTGGTAGCAAAAATTAAAATCTGAAACAAAAGCACCAACTGAAGGTGATGAGCATGAATAGTAGCAATTAATATAAGGTAACATATAATACAGGAAACATATAGATCCTCAACCAGCTTGGAACACCATGGCCTTGGTTTTGAAAGAAGACAAGGAAAAGTCAGGTATATATTTCTAAGGACACCTATCATATTTCAGACAACGTGGCAAATGGAACAAGGCTTTGGAAAAAGATCTTAAAATGTGCACAGGTAGATTCGTTCTTCTCCAAGACATTGGAAAAAGCAGCCTAATCTGGCAAAACAAAAACACACCACCACATACACATCAAGAAACACTTTAGCAGCATACCTGAGTTAGCATATTCAGGAAGAATACAACTCGTTCCAACACACACTGTATACCTATGTCTGACCCAGACCAATTCCCAACCCATAAAAACACCTCTTTTCTGTTTCTGCTGTTCATCTCATCTAGTTCACCACTAACCCCAGTTCCTAATTCAAGTAACCCACTGTCTCCCTCAGATTTACTAAGAGAACAAGTCATAGCTGGCTATTACAAGCAAAGCAATGGCACTATAAGTGCAAAATTCCAGATGAAGTTAAGAAAAGATAGATATGCCAAAATCTTTGAGGTCCACCAACAATCCCTATTGTCACTTTTTGTAACAATATGCAAGAGTGGTAGGTAAAGCATATGATAAAGTAGTAAGGCAAAGCAAATATGAAGTCACCATACAAAGGTACCGGCATGAGTGAAACTATAGGTCACTGTATCCTAGACTTAGGGACGAAACAGACTAGAAGAAAGAGGCAGCTTGAAGCTGCCCATTCCACAGCCAGATTGGGGCTACAGCAAACACATGCCGTGGCCCCAATCCACCTTGAAGCCAGCCAAAAAAGGAGCAGCAAAGAGCCTCTCCTTTTTGGCTGGCAAAAAAGTGGCTTTTCTGCCCCACGGGGACCTATAAGTGGCTTCAAGCCATTCTGGCAGTGTGCAGTGTATAAATGCCATGCCGCCGGAGCACCCAGAAGCTGGTCCATGTCCAGGCATCTTGTGCGGCATCTGTATGCCACACCTCCAAGCTGGCTAGAAGCCAGCTTTTCATTCCCGTCTATTTCCCTTCATAGTTTGATCTTTATGGCAACAAGTTATAAAACAGCATGGGTTTTATCTTGTATAGACTCTCACAGATGTAGCTGTCAAAATTCCTCTAGAGTACATTAACTCTATACACTTTATAGTACCAGGTTTAAATGTGAAATTCTGGCTTTCCAATACTATTGGATTTCCTTAGTTAGAGAAATAGATATAAAATTAGAAAGACAGAAAAACTTTTCTAATTTAAAGATTTAGCTGAACCTTTCTTCAAAGCTGTTGTCAAATGGACATGGGTCTTCCTACTATGGAGCTTTTCAGATTAAATTGCCTGAAAGAAATTCTGAAACATATTTATGGCCTGTCAGTTCTTTAGTAACATATAATTGAAGGGCAGAAGACAAATTTCTTCAGCAGACTGAGGAGATGGGACCTCACTGACCTGCCAAGGATTCATACAAGAAGAAAGGTGTACCTAAAAATAAGAACTTTCTCCACTCTAGCCAACTTGGTCAGTGATCAGGGATTGTGGGAAATTATAGTCCCAAACATCTGGAATGCATGAGGTTGGCTACACCAGAAGAAAAATAAATAACAATAGGATGCTTAGCTGTAGCTGTAGTTCTCTGAGGGATCAGCTGTGCACTCACACAAATGGGTTGTTCTGCACCTTCACAGAGCCACTTTGGAAATTTCCAGAGGTCAGCAAAGCATTTTGGTGGGAGTTCTTCCCCTCTCACTGTGCATGCTCAGTATGGCTCCTACCCTTTTCCCTTAGTTCCAGTCTGCCACAATAGTATCTGAAAGAGGAAGCAAAACACACTTGAGGAGAGGAGGGTGGGTTGTATGAGTGCACAGATGACCACTGAAAGAACCATAATTAGAGAGAAGCTTCTCCTCCTCTTTGGTTTCTATGACTAACATAAATGGAGAGGAACTAACTATAAAGTACTCATAGGGGATTGGGAAGAGTGTCATTGCAGAGCTGATGCTAACACTGCTCTTCCAAACAGTACTGCCATCTGTCTCTGACATCCACCTAACTGTTGGTGTAAACTGCTGTCAAGTCAACTTCGCCTTATGGCAACCTTATAAATGAAAGGACCATCAAGTCACCTTGTCATCAACAGATCTTGCACACTCAGGGTCATGCTTTCCTTGATTGAGTTTATTTCCTACTGCCTTCTACTTTGTCAAGCATTGTTACCTTTTCCAGTGAGTCATGTCTTTTCATGAGATGCTGAAAAAATAGCGCTGGACATATATGAAAGACTGAGACTAGGGAGCTGTTTCACAAATATCCTGCAATGGTACCTTTGTAAAGAATGCTGCAGAAGCCAAAAGATCCCTTGTACAGAGTGGCTCTGCCTGAAGGTAGAATGGTTTCCTTGCCATCTCACTGACTGTAGTGGTAGAGACCCACTTGCAGCCTTTGTTATCAGATGTTCCTTAAACATGTATGCAAACAAACAATCCAGGGGATTTGCTATTTCCACTGGGCCCAAAGATCATTCATGTGATGTTTCGACTGGCTACGTTGGTCTGTGACAGTTTTGGAAATGACTGGAAGATGAATTGCCAAGGTCTTTTGTCTCTTGAGTAACTGTATTGTTTAACAGCAACTGTCTCTATTTCATCCTCTCTTTTTAGTGAGGTAGTAGACTATGGTTAAGTTATCCATCACTACTAAGACTGTGTGATGGGTCACTTGCTCTTTAAAGCTCTTTGTGCTTTCGTTATTGCCACTAGTTTTAGAATATGATGTGATAACAGGTCTTCTTTGAGGATCCGTGACACTTCAATGTGAGGTCGTTGAGGTCAGATCTCTATCCCTGTAGGACACATATGTGGTGATGAAACAAGATGGTTGGTCAAAACTGAAGTTTGGTCAGACTTCCCTTTCTCTATGTCTTTCCATCACCAGTGGGTATCTTTTACATTCTGGGAGAAGTGGTACCATTTGAAGGAATGGTGGATCTCAGGATCAAAGAAGAGGACAATCCAGTATTGAAGAGAGTGCATTCAGAGGCTTGCCAGTGGAACAACAAAGGTCGTAGATGGTATGAAACATAATAGGGTCTGGATCTGAAGTACTGAATTAGCTTGGCTTGGAAGTACGCTCAAGATGGATGAATGCTTTTCAGAGTCCTTTCTTAAGGAAGAAAAACCTTGTCCAGAACCAAAATAGAGTGTGGTGCTTATGAAAAAAAGATCCCGAGGCTGTTGTAACACTGATATTTTTTTTTTATGGTTTACTGCAAAACCGAGGAAATGTCAACTGCATCTTCTGAATGTTCAGGTACAACTGGAATTTCAAACTGGAGACCATCACTGCAAACACCGTGATTATGTGAGCACAGAAATGTGCTATAACTAGTACGTGGCACTTCATAAATATTCTAGGTGCCACTGTAAATCTAAAGAGCAAAATATGGAAGAGGAATACTTGGTATCCCCAATATGAATCTTAAGAAAAATATACAGAACATTTCTTTGTCAAATGTTACCTTTCCTCAGGCCTGCAGAGAAATGATTGATAATGTACCTAAAGAGCCTTCCTTCTCTTTACCTACCCACTGCACTGTTGAGGGAATAACAGCTCCCTCTTCTCAAAGTCTTGACCAGTCTCTTGCGTAAAATCTGGATAAGGACTACAGATTGACTATCCCAGACTTACAGAAATCTAAGATTTACTTATATCTAAACTAATGAGATCCAAGAACTAAAAAGTCCTTGGTAAAAAGTAATTGACCATGCTATCAATTCTCTAAACAGGGGTTTCTCGACCAGGGTTCCATGGAGCCCTAGGGTTCCATGAGGTCACTAGTGGTTCTTTCAGAATTTTCCTCCTTAACCACACAAGAGGGCTGGAAATGCTTGTCAACACAAACTGCATCTGGACTGCAGATATTATCCAGTTTGACACTACTTTAACTGCCATAGCTCAAAGCTATGGGATTCTGGGAACTATAGTTTGTTGCGGCAGCAGTGCTGTCTGACAGCAATGGCTAAATGTCTCACAAAACTCACAATGGAGGTTGAAGTGATGCCACACTGGATTATTTCTGTAGTGTGTATGCAACCACAGAAAGCTGACAAGCTACTGGAAAGGAATACCTTGCCCGGTGCTCTGAAGCAAGCCCTGAGAAGTGAAATCACAACTGAATACGAGATGGTCTCATTTACAGAGTATTTACACAGTAACTTCTTGACACTGGAAAACATGCATGAAGCTGGTGTACAGTAGTGATGAAGTGACTAAGCAATGAATTAGGAAGATCCTGGTTCTAATTTTGATGCTATTGTGAACACATACTCCACCCTGTTACTCTGTCTTGTCAAGTGCAAATATGAGATTTTATGTAAGTTATCACTTACACGGTTACTGTAATAATGACAAACATGTAAAGTGAAGTGCTTTGAACATGTGAAAGCACTACACAAGAGTAAACAATCATTATTTCCAAATATATACCAAAAGCATGTAACATTCAAAATTCAACCGTAATATGAAGACACATGAGCTATCAGGTAGTAGGAAAAAAGCACAGACTTGAGGGATCAACAGGCCATAAATACAAAATACTTAACAAACATTGGCGGGATACAAACCGCCGCTTTGCGGCGCTTCCCCGCCGCCGCCGTTTGCTCTGCGCGGGAGCCGCAGCAGCCAAACCACGCGGCTCCCGCGTGGAGCAAAAAAGAAGCTCCATTTCGGAGCTTCTTCTTGCAGCGCACTGATGATGTCGCGAAGCGCCGCCGGCACATTCGCGACGTCATAGGCGCCGCAACATGTCTGGATGCTATGCGTCCAGTACGTAAAGATGGCGGTGCCCATGTAGAAGGGGCGCCGCCATCTTGTACGTATAGGATACGTACTAGGGTTAGGGGGGTGCGGAAGCACTGCCCCTTCCTAACCCTAGTACGTATCCTATACGTACTATATGGCGGTTTGTATCCCGCCATGATTGCTCTTCAACCAGAATCCAGCAATTATTAAGACAAATAAACTGTTGCCTACCTCAAAGACTGAAAGTTCCTTCCTCCTGTAGATTTCATTGGCTGGAGGATGAAACCAGCCACACTTCTTAGAATGCCTTAGCAAAATATTTTTACTCTTCATATATTTAAGACAAAATTCACACAGGAAAAGCTTTGATAGTCTGTTGAAGTTTAAAAATCAGACCAGTCAGTATCAGTGCTTTTTATTATGATCCTAATACACACCCCGACATTTCTGTTCAAACTTATCTTATCATATGCATTGGCAAGGAGATAAAAACCCAAAACAGTGTTTTCGTTAACATGTTAATCATGAAAGAGTCACAGGAATAAACAATTCCATTCTGGAAACAGGTATTTCTATAACTCCATAAATTCTAGCTGGTAACAGTAGCCAATTAATTTTTGGTTGCTAGTTACCTGTGCAGACTAACTGCAGTACAATATTGGAACAATATTACACTTGTCCCTCCATATTTGCTATGGTTAGGGGCACAAGACCCCTGTGAATATGGAAAAACCGCAAATAACAAAAAATACCATGTTTCTGCCTGAGAGGACACCTCTATAGGAATCTCTAGTTCCTCCAGTGCAACTCTGTGGTCAACGTCTGAGAGATACTGACCATAGAACTGTACTGGAGAAGCTACAAATGCCTCATAGAGTATTCTCACTAGGAATCTCTAGGCCTTTCAGTGCAACTTTTAGTTAAAGTTGACCATAGAGTTGCACTGGAGGACTTAGAATAGATAATCAAATCTGCAAATATCAAAGCTGCAAATATGGAGGGATGAGTGTACAGTCGGCCCTTCTTATACACGGATTTTTTTATACACGGATTCAAGCATACACGGTTTGAAAATGTTCCAAAAAAGTATAAATTTACCTTGATTTCCCATTTTTTATAAGGGACACCATTTTGCTATTTCATTATATTTAATGGGACTTGAGCATACATGGATTTTGTTATACACGGGGGATCTTGGAACCAAACCCCAGCGTATAACAAGGGTCCACTGTATATGCATTTTCAAAACATCAGTTTCATCTAAACAATGTGGAACGGGAAGTGGTTGGTTAATATAATAGGTTTTTCACTTTACACATTTACACTTATCCATGAGTCATATCAAAAGCCATAATTTTGGCCCCAAAATCTGTCCTCGACTTATACATGAGGTCGATTTATAATGGAGTTTATATAGTACTTCCATAAATTATGAGTTCAAAAACTGCACAAAATATCCATTAGGTTTAGGTGACACTAGCAGGGGTGGTAGATGGGATCCATGTCAGGGGTGTGGTGAATCTATTCTGAGTTTTGAAAGAGCTACTCTGCATGTTTAACATCAAAAATATGAAGCTCTTCAAATCCAATTAAAAAAAATTACCCAAGCTCTTTTAAAAAGAGCTATCCAAGGTGCTGAACTCCACCCACAAAACAGGTTCAGCAGCCCCTGAATAAAAGATATCATTCAGGTATGCCTTTAATTACGTATATGGTCCCCAGCTACAGGGGCTTCAAGAATTCTTTTTCTCCAACAGTAACCAGTATTATAACCATCCTGTTTTGTTTGTTTGTTTACCTTCCATCAATGGAAATCTAAAAGCCATTTGTTGTAGTTGTGGTTTTCTATTCTCAAAGTATCAACTTGTCACAGTACAGCCTCCTATATTGTTTTTTGGCAGCTCTCCACAGAATTTAAATTTGACAACTAATGTACAAATGGTAGCTCATCAATTTTTAAGTTGTTTAACACCATCATATTTATAGGTATGTGAAGAAATGTGCAATAAAGATGGACAGTCTTCAGTAATCCCTTTGCTCAGGAGACTGCAGGATGCCTCTTTCTCTAGCTGTATATCACTACTGCTAATAATTTCAGCCTCTTTCTTTATGTGCCTCCAAATCACATAGATCTAAATTTTATTACACCTCAGAATAAAACCTGCAAATTAACATTTAAACAAAACGTAATCCCGTATTTTATTACATTTACACCCATGTCAGGAGTGTGAAGAATGCTCTTTATAGAAGGAGCTCAAATGAACATTGTGACCTCAGAAAAATCTATCTGGTAGATTAGCAAATTGGAGTTGCTAACATGAACATAGTGAGTTCCACTGTCCTAGAATGTATTTACCATGACCAAACCAAACATTTAATGTGCACTGGTTTATAGACATTAATTTACATCCAGTGGGCCCTTGTTGTCTGCTGGGTTGGGTTTCAGGCCCCGCTGTGGATAACAAAATCAAGTCCCATTAAATAAAATGATGTACAGTATCTTATATCAAATGGCAAAACCAACTTTTGCTTTTCAGAATTTATATCTTTTTTGAAATATTTTCAAGCTATGGATGGTTGAATCCATGGATAAAAAAATATCTGTGAATACAGAGGGCCGACTAGTTCATTTTGAAAACCAACTGGGCTTGTGGTATAGTTCAATACTTTGCTTCGGTGCCATTAAAAACTTTCTTCAACCCAATATCTTAATTATAAAAACCTATAATATTTGCATAAAGCAATAAGCTCTTGGTATCAAATCTAATTCTAATATTTCTAAATTTGATTATATTTTTGACTGGAAATACTAAAACAAGCTCTGCCAACACTAATGTTGACAATAAACAGATTCCAATCTCATGACATACACCATTGAGGTACAGGCCAAGAACATATTAGTATGTAAATGTAATCTTAGCTGAATTGAGACCCAGATCCTTGGTGATGTTCATAGCTATCATTTCAGATTGTACCTGAACTTATCCACAGTATTTTTGATGCCTTTTGTTTTGAGGCAGATCCAAGTTCATTTTATACTTCTCTCTCTTTCAACAACACAGAGGTAAAAAAGGAAAGGCATGAAAAGTCATAAAATGGGTCCTCAGTTTCACTATATGTTTGAACTTGCGAGGCTTGAAATCAACAGTAGCAATCATTTTTGGTGCTATGAACCTCTCAAAGAACATCTGTCAGAAATGGTTTATAGTTTTTCCTGCCCTCTAAAAAAAGAAGTGGGTAACATGTAGCCAAGAGCCAGCAGGGCATAGTGATTTGAGCATGGACTACAACTCTGGAGACCAGGTTCAAATCTCCACTCAGCCATGGAAACCCACTGGGTGACTTTGGGCATGTTACACTCTCTCAGCCTGAGAGGGAAGCAAAGGAAAACCCTCTGTGAACAAATCTTTCCAAGCAAACCTGTGATAGGTTCACCTTTGTGTCGTCATTGGAAACAGCTTGGAAGCACTTAACAGCAACAACATGCGAGTCCCCAAAGCTATTTTTGTACACCCCTCCAAGCCTTGTCACAAAAATTCAGTGGCAGACTGCACCAGTTAAATTCAGTGAGAAACTGATAAAAGCCATAAAATCCAAAAAAAATATTGCTTCAAATTAGTTTCTGCCTTTTGCTACTGAAATATAAGGCAACCCAGGATAAAACATGTTATACAAATAAGCTTTTTTCTCCTTGCTGCTTCCAGCACATAGCAGCAGGGGGCAGTCATCAACCCGTGGTTTAAAAGATAGAAAGTGTCACCTTACCTTGCATATTCTTGAGGGTAAGGCGAGGAGTACCAAGTCTGGATTTCATACTTCCCAAATTCAATCACAGAAGGGTACCGTCCATTTGTTTCTCCACCATTTTTACAACCGATCTTCTATTAATCACAATTTTTTAAAAAATGTATGAGTGTGCAATATATTTTTTCAACATGTCCTACTATTAGACTATCATCTTGAATGTTACCGATTATGCTAGGTATCAGACTGCAAGACATTTATTTGCAGAGGAATAATAATAAGATACATTCTTCACTACTATCTCACCACTGGAGAATGTGGATTTTTAAATTAGCATCCTACAGAAAATACACACACACACACACACTGTGGGCAAATAGGATATGCCCAGCTACAAAGCCAGATCATAAGATTACTGGTCCCATAACCTATTTCATTTCTCCTACAAGTTGTTAGGACTTCTGCGTAATTTTTTACTTTGTAAGGATTTATCCTTAGACAACACTTACCATATATACTCATGCATAAGTCAAGAAATTTAGGTTAAAAAACTGACCCAAAGAACCTCAGTCGACTTGTTCATGGGTCAATATGGTACCACCCAAGCCTCTTCCCAATCAGGCTGCCTCTGCAAGGGACAGCCCAGCTGGGGAGAGGCTGGTAAGGGTGACCAATTGCCCTGGAGCCTCTCCCCAGCTGGGCTCCCTCCTTAAGTCTGACCCTCAATTTATCCATGGGTTATATAAAAATCCTAAATTTTGGCCCCAAAAATTGACCTTATTTGCACATGAGGTTGACTTATAGTCGAGTACATACAATATTTAAAATGTTACAGATTTTCTTTCAAATTTTCAATAATTTAAAATAACAAACTCATATTTGGATTTAACTGTACAAAGATTAGATATTTTGGGGTTTCTCTGATGGCTTCTGCTTTACAAAAAAGGGGAAAGCATGCAAATTAGGGCTTGCCATCAGACATGCATTTTGATTATATCACACAGTACCAGAACAAGCCCATATTAATCAAATTGCTGGCCATAATCACCAAACCTGAGTGGCTGTCATCAAAGAGTAAAGCATGGGTGCAGAAACAGAACATGTAAGAATGCAGACCTCTAGATGCCAGACAAGCCATAGTACAGTAAGAGAAACTGTGGTTCCCCATCATTTCTGGTCTGTATATTGTCTGAGGATATCCAAAGCTGTTGTCATTGTTGTTAACTTTATTTACACCATGCCATTTTCCCCAAATCACTTTGCTAGTCACTTGCTAATTTTGCTTTATCACATCATACCCATCACAGAAGTTCCATCTAGATAAAAATAATTCTATTATATGCAAGCTGTCTTTAATAAATAGAGCAACAAGGAAAGTATGAAAAAAATCTAGAAGCCAGCATAATTTACCCCTCACATCTACCAGTTTTATTTACTATCTTTTTACTGTTAACTAGGAAACCATAACTGGCACCTATGAACCATACCTCCATTGCTAGTTCCTGGGCTTGCTTAAACATTTCCAAATCTTCTTCTGTTACAATATCCTTGCTTCCCACCAGAAACAGATCTGAGTTTTCTTGTTTGATGCTTATTTTGATTTCTGTACCTGTTGGTTAAAATTTAGAGAATTTATTCACCAACATGATGGCAATATGTGCCCTTATGCCATCAGAATTATGTTCCCAGACTATTGCCTTGGCAGCTGCAATTCTGAAACCCTTTTCCCTTGAGATAGTAAATGTTTATCAGGATTGTAACAACTATACAGTGGAAATATCTCTACACTTATTTTAAATAAAAGCTAACTGACTTTGTAGCATTTCATTTCTGATTCTAAATGAAACTTTCATTTTCTACTCCTACTGAATAAAATAAATTTTTGAATTCAAAACTGTATCAAATAATTGACACAGCAACATGGATTTCACAAATTCTACCACAGTTTCCAATGCAGCCAATATTTAAACACACACACACACAAACAAAAAAAAGAGAAAAATTTAGGCACTAAACTTTTCTTACACAAAACTATTTAAAGCAGAAGAGAACAGTCTGAAGCTAAGAATCAGAAAAAAAATCTTAAAAGATGGATTTAAAAATTACAAAAGATCAGTTTCATAATAGTACACATCCAGTGTTGTTCAGCAGAATGGATCTGTTATGGAAAAGCAATGGAAGAGAAGGAAACAAAGAGCTGAAATGGTCATCCTAATAAATACCAACATTACTGTGGCCAGAGAAAGAGTAAGGGACAGCATGGAAAGGCTACCAATATGCTACTATGAAAGGTTATAAGCAATGCTATGAAGACATGGGGTGGGGATGCTAGTGCTGCTACATATGCAAAAACCGACAAGCAACAAGGTGGTACAGTATTAGTTGGAAAAACACTTTGAAGATTTAGTCAGCATTAGTTAAAAGATCAACGTTAACTGCTTTTATATGAGAGTGAAGTAAGAACAAGAGAAATAGCTGAGACCTATGTGACAAAATAAGAATTTGGATTTGGACGGGACGCAGGTTTGGTTGGCGCTTTGACCTGTTGCTTACCATCATCCTGATCAGGTTTAATCCTTCCGTCTGCCAAGCTCCCCTTCCCTGGTGAGGGGGTCCCCATCTGAGGGGTCACTTTATACTTTAATCTGCCTAGAATCATGCGCTTTTTAAGGCAAGTTGTTTGCTTGAAGTGAGCAATTGCTTTAAAAGCATGTCCTCTAGACATACCCCATCCAGAGGCGGAGGAATGAGAAATAAACCTACTTCTAATCTCTTTCTTTCCACAGAAAGCTGTATTAGATTTGGATGTGGAAGAGAACGGTGCTTTACGACGCAAACGCTTGGGCGGTGCATAACTTGGGTGTCCCTTTTTTCGTGACTGTCCCTGAGTGGCATAAATATGAGAAAGTCCATCAAAGAGTCCCTTTAGCTGACTGTTATTAGGAAGGCTGCTAAAGGAGGGTGCGCTTGACTGACTGGAGGCACTTTGGGGAGAATTAGAAGAGATGGAAGTGCTGGATTTTTGTGAACTGGGGCTCTGACCAGTGATGGGGTTTGGGGGTGGGAGTGAAGAAGGTTTTAGCTTTTGTGTGGTACCTGTAGCCAACACATGAGAAGTACATGTTTGTTTCTGAGAGGCCATTTTCCTTGGACGATAATGCTTTGAAAAGTCTATTATTTCACCTCGTGATCTGCGACCATCAGGTGATGGTGTAAAAAACTTAGTAAGGCCATCAATAAGCCCTTTGGTTTTCTTGTTAACGTTAAGTGTAGAGGCAGATATGTAGGTGGAGGTGGTAGTGGTGATTTTGGTGGCGGTGGCACCAGGCCGGGTGGGGTCTGTAACAGCCAATCTGCTGCTTGATTCCTTCACAGATGCAGCATGACCAGATGAAGGTGTGGTACAGACTTTAGTCTTTTGACCCCTACCAGGTGACCCCCTTCCTGTGAATGCATTCATGGATCCTTCATCGCTGGTAACAGACCTAGCAAAGAAATTGGGAAGGAGGGAATTAAAGTCAGCATTTAAAAGGCAAAAACACAATAAAAAGACATGCCACTGATACAATCATGCTACTTAGGTTAAAAGTTCAGCAACCTGTGACCATTCAGTTCAGCACTGCTTATCTCCCTGAATAAAGATAAAAACAATGAAACAATTTCTGGCACTTTTATATTTATTTCACGTAAGCTTTTGTGGAATACATCTGATGAAGTGAATGGCAATTCACAAAAGCTTTTCCCTAAACTCATTAGTCTTTAAGGTGCCATAACACACTTTGTTGTTTGTGCTGCAGCAGACAAACATGGCTACTGGCTCCACTCTACAAAGAAAGATAGGCATCAATGTTAGTGCAGAATAAAGATGCTCTGTGGAATTATACACTAGAACATTTTTTTAAAAAGATTATTTTTGAGACCTCAAAGACCGATCAAATAATAGGAGACAAAGTGGCAAGGTCTGAATTCAAACTCATTTGAACCAACAGTTTCCTAGATGCTTTTGGGCAAGCCGTCTCAACTTTAGGTCACTGGGCATGGAACAGCAGAAACGGTTAGGTGTCCCACAGAGTTACTGCAAGAAAGACAGTTCTTTACCTGTAACTGATGTTCTTCAAATGGTTATGTCTGTGTTCACATATATGGGTTTGCATTTACCCAGAGCCACCATTTGGCACCTCCTTGAGAGCTGAAACTTTCAGGAGCAGCTAAACCCTCCTCTCTAGCATACATACTCCAGCACTTATTCCTTCAGTCCTACTCAGCCAATGCAGCGATAGGAAAGAAGGACTCAACAGATATGCCAAAAGAGGAGAAAGGGCAGGTGGTGTGAATGCACAGATGACCAAGTGACACACATCAGTTACAAGTAAACAACCTGTCTTTCCTTTTTATGGTCTCTATCCAACATACACATAGGTACCGATTAGGAAGAAACTCATCTATGGTCAGGAGAAGGGTGTGTAAAGAACCACCTTGCCAAATACTGCATATCACCATGCTCTAGCATCTAGTTTGCAATGCTGTATAAATGTGGAAGGCTGTTCCCAAGTTGCAGCCCTGAAGAGCTCTTCAAGATGAACACCTCACAGAAATGCTTATGATATTGCAACAGCTCATGTAGAAAAGCTCTTTGCTGTCCCCTCAACAGAGAGATTGGACATGCAAGAGTAATAACTCAAACCACCCATTAAGCAAATACCTGGGGAGATATGCATTCTCACTTTTTAGGTCCTGAAAAGGTGAAGTATCTTTCAAAAGGGCTTGGTACAGGTGACATAAAAAGCCAAATCCCTATGCCCATCCAAGAATTTACTAGATCTGAGGATTAGTGGAAAAGGCCAGCAAAACGAGGCCCTATGTCAAATGAAATTAGAAACCCACTTTGGGAAGTGTATAACCTTGTATTTATGCCAGTTGAGATAAAGGGCATCTTGTCTCATTGTGCATCGTTCTCCAGCCTAAATGCCAAAATGTACATGGTGTCAAATGCACCGGTGTCACAGCCATACAGGTAAGGATGCCAGAGTGCAGGCTCACATGCTGCCATCCTTGTTGATATACCACATTATAGTGGTGTTGTCTATGGCCACCTTGACTACATGGCTTTCTAGTAATGGAAGGAAAACTTTGCCTGACCTGAGGACTGCTAGCATTACTAGAGTGCTGATCTATAATGCCCTATTTTTACTGGACTATGATCTGCTAAGGCTCCATACTGGCATCAGTAATTCTCTCACTCTGTGCAAGCGGTATCCATGATGATCATGGCAGTAGGTTGGAGTGGTGAGAATGGCATCTCCTGTATGGGTGTGCTTAGGTGGATCCACCAAAACAAGTTGTCCTGTACATGTGTGAGTACGAAGGGAAGCCTATGCTATTTTTGGCACCAGGCACTCTCTTGATGGCCTCTTTAGTAAGAAGGATATTGATCTCCTGGAGGATGGCTTGTGAGGCTGTCATGGTCTTAAACTGTCCAGGTGAGTAGCATATAATT
>NC_056524.1:150378180-150396796 GCF_019175285.1 Sceloporus undulatus | reverse complement strand
ACATTATCCAGGCTGGAGGCAGCTCAAAGGACACATCCAATCTTTCTAGGAAAGACCTACTATCTACTGTCAGAAAAATAAATCAACTTTCAATTCAGCTTTGTCATGATCAGGGTTGTTTGTTAACAGCATCCATTCCTGACCTAATGTCAAACGCATACGTATGTTTTCCATAGTTCCCTTGGGTTTGAATTATACTGCTGACATTTCATCTTAAATCTCCACATTACATTGAACAGTTATAAATGTATGAAAGCCAGGGGACTATTTGAAACTTACTGCTGTTTCATAGGGCAAAGGCCTCAGGACTCAACAGCACCGCCTTCTGAAATTTGCCCACCACATACAATTGGAATACTTCTAGGAATACTTCAAGTTGAAATGCCACAATTTTCAGAAACACTTTGCCCTAGATTGACACTGGTTTATTCAATCGTCTAGGCCAGAAGCGGATTTCTTCAAAAGGAGGTACCTCTACAACAAAGGTAAGGAACTATGTAGGAGCAGAAAGCCAATGTCTCACCCCACTGTTGGCTGCACTGCCACTGAGAATGCTAAAATATTTTGTCTTCCCTCTGTTTCTTCCTCAAAACGATAACTGGAGGAAAAAGAAGGCATTTGAGGAGCAGGAATTCTGGGGTGATTTGAGGAGAGTTTTTTTCAATGTCTGCAAGCTCTACTATACCGATCTGAGAGAAGGAATTTCATACTATGAGAAAAATGCAGCCTGAAAGCCAACTGGAGCCATTTTTGCAGCCCCAAGGTTCCCTCCAACCTCCTATAATTTTTGGAGGTGATTGGGTACAGTTTGAGGTGATTTCCCTCCACCAAAAAAACATTATATTTTTTTAAATGGGGAGCTTGGGGGGCTTTGAGGAACTGGGGGGCATCAGAGGCTACAAAAGTATTATAGTGTAGTGATAAACTGAATTATGAGAGTGCACATCATCAGGATCATCATCTTAAGGGTAAAAATACCTATATTCATAGAAGTATCTGGAGAAATGAAAAAGTGTACCACGATCCCAATACTTATATAGAGAATGACAGTACCAAGAGGGAGACTCTTGCCAGATGTCATGATGAGGGGATTTAGGTTGATGATGGTAGTGGCAACCAGATGCTCAATCCCATGATGGAAACCTTTGACAAGACACTAATGGTGATTTAGGTGAATAAGATTAGTGGGAGCAAGACTGACAGTGACTTACAGGCCCATGGATGCCCTGTATGAGATAAGCTCTCTCCCTACGATGTCATGTAGAAGGGCAGAGGAGAGTATTCTGAAAGGCTATAGACTCCCAATCCTCACCGGACTTTGCCCCACAATCTGATACCATGGAGGGCAAGAGAGGATCTTGGAGGGCTATAGCCTCCAAACCTCTGCCTCATTGCTTCAGAATGCACTGGAGGGGATTACCTCTTATGCCCGTTTGTGTTTACACAGTTCTCTTCTATAATTCCCAAAGGGTTCTCTGATTGGCACTAAAGTGCAGAACCTATATAAGAAAATTAGATAAAGCCCCACTCTTCAGTTTCATACCACTGCCAACTTTTTCATATTTCAAAACCATTTTACATATCTCCTTACAGCATTCCATGTGATAAAGTTAAAGCCTCCTCTGTGTGTGTGTGTGTGTGTGTGTATTTGTAAGTCTTGAATTTAAAAAAAACACATTCCCAAGCAGTTTATAAAATAAGAAAACAAAACAACTATGTATGAATTCTTAACTTAAAAGCTTTTAACCATCTTTAAGCTTCAAACTAGGAGCAATGAATTATATTCATTCTGCTAATTTTTTACAAAAGCTCCTATACCCAAGAGAATTGGGTTCATGGAAGCATCCTTTCCACAGTTAGAAAGAGGACCTTCCATTAGCATAGTTGTCCTTCCACGAAAAGAAACTCCTTGTATTTTTCCACAAAGAATTATCCATTTTTCATCATAATGCTTGCTCACTACAAGAGTTCTAACTTGGCTGGAAGGCAAAACTTACCACTACTGCCACAGTCCGCACAGGAGAGGAGTTCTTCTGGCTTCTTCTCACGGTTAGATTCTTTCGTCCCCAAACAGAAACTACATATTGGAATGGGATCAGCTCGTGGCTACAGGAGAGAAAAAATGATTTGATCATTGTTAGTTCAGTGTGGTGTAGTGGCTTCAAACTTGGGTTAAGACTCTGGAGACCAGGGTTCAAATAACCACTAGAGCATATTTTAGGATCACCATAAGTAAAACATGACTTGGATGCACACAACAAAAACAACATTTTTTCCCCCAATAGGTATCTTACTTCCTATTCTTAGAGAATGTTTTTAGCCCATTTTACTATTTAAAGTGCATGATCTTCCTTTGCAATTTTCTAAATGCATTTTTATATTTTATTTTTCTAGGATACTGATGCAAGCAGGTGACAACAACAGTCTAAACCCCAATAGGGCAATTCAGCCAAAATGCATGAGACCAGAAGTGTTTCAGAGTTTGGAATTTGGTAGGATTTTGCAATACAAGTGTCCCTTCCTAGTGCTACAGCTACTCCTGCACACTCACCTGTCTCAGACACAATAGTGACCATGAGCCACTGCTTGCGGGAGATGGGTGCCTCCTTCCTTCTCTGGACACATTTTGTCCTCAGGGAGCAGGAGGTGTCACAGTGTTTTGCCACCTGGGCAAGTCATGGCTGCAGGGCACTCCTCAGAGCTGCTCCTTCATCCTGCAAGCACTGTGTGATAATGAGGAATTCTCTCGTGATCAGAGATTTCTTGGATGTGCACAGGGGGAGTGAGGGCAGGAGAAAGCAATCCCGCCATCACCAGAGTTAGTTGCAATTAGTGGCTTCCCATTTGTAGGAGTGTTAGATAGGAAAGGCACTGACTAGAACTTAGGATATGGTGACGGAAGGGGAAACAGAGGAGAGGTGGCTGAATCACTCAGAATTCTTTCCACTTGGCATTATGAGAGAAATAAACTGTTCTGCCGACTACATAGGGAAATCTGAAAGAACTGCTATCACATTACCATTCTGACCCATAAATAAGATGACTTGGGATTTTGAGGTCAATTTTTGGGCATAAATTTTTAGACTTATAGATGGGTATATATGGTAATCACAGAAAGACCTCAATGGTAGAAGATATGGATAGTAAGGCCTATTCTCTGTCATCATATAGATGACAGCCCAATGGAGGGTGAGCCAGTGATCGTCATAGTAGTGGTCCAGTGGTACAGGTAGACCATGATGAGTTAGCTCCTTAATATGATAATGGTCCTGTAGACTATGAGGAGAGTCACAATAACCTGGAGATCTGGATCTGTGTGAGGTGTTGGAATTACGGCTTGGAGTGGTAGACTGGCAACTCACTGGGAAACAGATGGACTACTGATTAAGCATCTCATCCTTAGAATGCAATACTAAGCACTAGACATCCTTCTGGTTCAATTGTGGGAGAAGCTTTTTCTCCAAACATTTCAGAATAGGAACAGGAGATGCAGGCATCAAGGAGACCAAGTACATATCGCCAGGACTGAATATAACTGGAAGGAACAGAACAAGATGGTAATGTCAAGCTGAGAGTACCATTAATACATCCAATCTTTTTGAATAGGCCAAAGGTATATCAGCAAGCTTGGATTTCTTCTGACGAGAAGAAGAAATATCAGTCAATTTAGACTTCTTCTTACAAGCCAAACACATCCCAGAACCATCAGAAGACTTTTTCATCTCTTGGCAAAATATGGATACCCTGCAGTGTTAGGTGGCCTACGAGGGCGATTGTTACTTTGGTGAATACCCAAGGGGTTGTGACCAACCTGAAAGGTAGGACTTTAAACTGATAATGGGTGCTGAAGTAACAAAAAATAAGGAACATGCAAGTTGAGAGGAGGTAATATCCTTGAAACCTTTGTTCTTCAATAGTTTGAAGGCTTTTCACTCAAAATTGCCCGTACATTACAAACTTGTTGACAAATCTGAGATCCAGAATTGGGTGAATTCTGCTCCCTTTCTTGGCCACTGTGAAGAAATAGAGTATACTCCCTGAATATTTCATTTTGAGAGACCGGTTCTATGGTCCCAGCTCTAACAGGAGAAAAATGGTCTGATGCACTGCAGGGTTCTTTGAGAGATTTTTGGAAACTAATAACCTGAGAAAGCAGTGTTTGGGCTTCTGATTGAATTCTATTCTGTAACCTTCATGTGCTATCCTCAACACCCACTGATCTTATGAGATCTTGCCTCTCCTTTTTCCATTTCTCTCCCTTTAAGCATGTGGTCTTCTTAGGAACTACGTATCTTCTAATCTGTCCTACTGTGTTGATCTCCCTTGAACCTCTTAATACAGCATTGCCTACATCTTAAATATTTTAAGTATAATAATTAGTAAGTTTCAGATTTAACCCACTATCTTTTCCTGCTATAGGGAGCTGTAGCTGAGCTGATAATATGAGAGTCAGACAGGCTTTGACGGTTGCACAGTTCAGCATTCAAAGATGCAGTGACGTACAAAACCTACAAGGTACTAATTTTAGAGTGTTAGGCGGAGGGTGTCTGTGTGTTTATACATCTGTGCGCGTGTGTGTGTATGCACCCTCAACTTGCCTGTTGACTTAATGCTGACCCTAAGAATTTCATAGGGCTTTCTTAGGTAAGGAATATTCAGAGGTGGTTTTGCCAGTTCCTTCCTCTGAAATATAACCTACAATACCTAGTATTCATTGGGGGTTTCCCATGCAAGTATTAACCAGAACTGACCCTGCTCAGACTCCAAGATCAGACAGTATCTGGTGCCCATAGGATATTTCGGTCCAGGGAAGAAAGCACTAGACCAATTATGTTAAATCAGATAATATCATGATGGTGTTAACTCTCATGATGGAATTAAACTTCATAGTTGGCTAGTAGTTTAACTGTTGACTACCAGAATTTTTGGTCAACCAGAAATTTGTCAAGCATGCTTGAGGACTATAAGCAAACTGCTCCATTCTGAAAACTCTAAATGTCAAATTACGTCTCCTGATTCTGGTATCATCTCATAGACCTCTGGGCACTGATTTTTCAAAATAATTTACAGCCAGTCCTTCTTCTTCTGTAGAAGACTAGAAACTGGAATTCACATATTAAATATATATTCCAAGAAAGCAATAAAGTTACCATCTGGGGAGAAATTGACTGTTTTCATCCAGCCATCTTATGGTTACCTCATCTTGAATAATCCATTGCACATGTGTCTTAGTAAACCTCTTGATACTCAAGACATTCTTGAAACAACAATATTTAGACACAAGAAACTACATTTAAAGAGTGTTACCAGTTTTAGAGCGTCTCAAATTACCATGCAGCCAGACAAGATCTGAGCTACAACAGCTATGTTAGAACTATAAATTATTTTATCATCTAAGAAGCTAAACCTACTTGAGCCATTTAACATTCTGTATTTACCATTTACCAATGTCAATATAACGCCAACTACATTAGGTTCAAACTAACCAATTAAACTAACATAATGAATCCTGTGTTCTAAAGACCTATAAGAAAAACTGTTTTAGCAATAAAACACTCTTCAGTAACTAGACCCAGGCATAGTACATAGCCAAACACATAAAAAGTATGACCCATTTATTCCACATAACAAAACACATTTTATGATATCCCAGTTGATCACGAACATGAATTTTCAGACATTACATAATTTTACAGACTTTTTTCCAACCTTTGCCAAAGATAGCAATTTATACCAGCCAGGTATAAATCTGCACCTGAAGAGTAGGCTACAACAACAGGTGGTGGTGGTAGAAAATTAAAAGTAACCAATTTACTATTTACAGAACTTTTTTTGAGCATTTCAAAAGGTGAGATGATATGATGATGTTTTAAAACAAAGAAACAGGACCAATATTCCAAACTAAGCAGCAACACATGCCTCAAATGTAATTTACTACTCCACCTTACATTTTGGGATAGCTGCTCCGCTACCATAGAGAAACCAGATTACAGCACTAGATACAGAATAACCTGTATGTCTGTAATCGGACATGACACCGTTGTTCTCAACAACAGAATATTTAAAATACCACTTTCAACTTGTGGATGAGGCTTTCAAAACTGAAAATATTATCTGGAATATTCAATAGGTACTAGGTCTATTAGGTGCTCTGAGACTAACAGTCAAGGAATGTAAATACAGAAACATTATGCTTCCTGTCATTACACATCTGGTGATACCTCTTAGGCACTCAGACCAATATCTAGGACTTGAGAAAACTTTTTACCACTCAACCGGAATTGCAATACTGAGGGCTCTTTCTCCCTCCAGTCACCAGATAATGCTCATAATTTGGCTACAACTGACCTTTTGTTTTAACCTACTATGTCATCAAAACGTAATCTTCAGTGTTGATAATATATGAACAGTCATGTTACTCAGTGCTCCTGCGTCAAACCAATACACAGAGCAACTGTGTTTTCATAGAATCATAGAATAACAGAGTTGGAAGAGACCACTAGGGCCATCCAGTCCAACCCCATTCTGCCATGCAGGAAATCCAAATCAAAGCATCCTCGACAGATGGCCATCCAGCCTCAGTTTGAAGACCTCCAAGGAGGGAGACTCCACTACACTCCGTGGGAGTTTGTTCCACTGTCGAACAGCCCTTACTGTCAGGACGTTCCTCCTAATGTTGAGGTGGAATCTCTTTTCCTTCAGCTTGCATCCATTGCTCCGGGTCCTAGTCTCTGGAGCAGCAGAAAACAAGCTTGCTCCCTCCTCAATATGACATCCCTTCAAATATTTAAACAGGGCTATCATATCACCTTTTAACCTTCTTTTCTCCAGGCTAAACATCCTCAGCTCCCTCAGTCGTTCCTCATAGGGCATGGTTTCCAGACCTTTCACCATTTTAGTCGCCCTCCTTTGGACACGCTCCAGTTTCTCAATGTCCTTTTTGAATTGTGGTGCCCAGAACTGGACACAATATTCCAGGTTGGGCCTGACCAAAGCAGACAGATCAGTGTGGGCTTGCAAGTCTTCTACAGAGATTGGGGTTCAGAACAGATGGGCCAAATGAAGCAGTTTCCAGCCGCTTTGGAGGCATGGTGTCCAAATGATGTACTACACCTCCAATGTGGCCAGAAGCTGTGCCAAAGCCACACTCCTTTGAACCAGAGCAAAAAGGAGCCGGGATAATCTGGCTCCTAGCAGCATGGGTTTGGCCCAGCATTTGTGGCCACTTTGGGAGCGGATTGTGTCATCAGGGTCCCGACTCGCTTGAAGATGGAGCAGGCTCGAACCACTCTTTTGGGCCTGTCTTCTCCAGCCCAAAGAAAGTGCATTCATCCCTCAAGGAGCACTGCAATCTGATACCACTGTAGCTACAGTTGATTATCCAGACTCCAATTTCTATCTTCTAACCTCTGGTTAGTGTTTTGCAATTTCTATTTCTATTTCTTCCCCATCTTCTACAACAGTCAGCCTGATGAAGAATTCTGAAAAAAATCAAAGGCACACTTCTGGGGATGTTTAATGGTCCTAATAAAACTATTATTTCCCGATTCTGATTTTAGCTTTGGCTATGGTTGAAATTACTATTGCAGCCAAGCAATAGGGCTAACAACATGGCACTTTCCAACCCACTTAGTAGACAACCTTCTTTCACTGGGGGCCTAATCAGGTAAGAAAGTCCTGTTGTATTCACACACAAAATGTAGTTGCATAAAATACCTGAACAAAACAGAAGTAAAAAATTATCATCATCCATGTGTAAAATCTGCAGTAAGACAATAAAAAATAATTTGAAAGCAAATTGATTGACTTTAATCTTTAGAGAGTAATTAAGTAACAGTATAATTAGGTATTTTTATTTGGAAGGTCATCTCACTGTATTTAATAGAGCTAACTGTCAAATGAATTTGCAAAGGACTGAAGGCTAATTTGATGACATCACTAATACACATTCAGATATTGGAGGTCTTTCCGTCTTAATGTTTTAGATATATTGTATTATTCTGAACTAGATAAACACAGGAGTATTGACAAGAATATTTTTCAACAAAAAGAACATGAAATCTGAACAAGATTGGTGCTATAATATATCTTTTGCAAAATCTTATGGCTTTATTGAAAAGCATACTAGATAGGATAAAAAGCTCCTTGTTCCAGCACTTATTTTCACGAAGTTTTCCAGGCAAAGGTAAGCCTAGTTTATAACAATTTTATTATGAACACATGTGAGAGCCTTTTGAGAACAAGAAAAGTCAGACTTTAAGTAACAAAATCTTTGCCCTCTCATTCGTTTTTGCCATTTAGGTTTTCTGAGAAAGTTTTACAACTTGTTAATCTTAGCATGATCTTTGCTTCGCTCCAACCAATTTTAAGTCTGAAAGCATTAATGTTCCTATTTCTGATAGGATGTAAAAGGGACAGGTTGCATACCTGTAACTGTAACTGTAACTCTTCAAGTGGACATCTACATAAATGCGTTATCCTCCCTCTGCTCAGTACAACTTTTATTATTTACACATACTATGCTGTTTTTGTCTAAACATTTTATTTGTCACATTTTCCATCCCTCTAAGCATACATTAAAAACTGAATGCTTCAACTTTAATGGCTGAAACTGATGTAGGAAAGTATTTCTCTAAAGTACTTCTCATATCTGTCCCAGCTCCCCTTTTTAGTTACCAAATGAAAATACTGTAAACTTATAGAGGTTTAACTACCTATTGCCATATGGCCAGGAGGAGGAGGAGCCTGCCTGCAAAAGATATCCTCCTCATCATAACAACTTTACTAGGGACTGAAACAACATGCAGGCATCTGACTAACAGACCGGCCAAAATAAAGCTGCTTCAGGTCACTTTGGAGGTATGCAGTTTAAATGATGCATGTGTCCTAAAAGGCTGGAAGGAGCACCAAAGTCATGCTCCAGTCTGGCTGGAATCCAATATCAGCCCCAGCAGCGGATGGGGTTCCTCTCCAGATGGCCATCAAGTCCAACCCCTTGCCATGCAGGAACACATAATCCAAATACCCCTGACAGATGGCCAGGAGGTTCTGTTTAGAGACCTCCAAAGAAAGAGGCTCCATCGCTCACTGAAGGAGTATGTTCCACTGTCAAGCAGTTCTTACTGTCAGAAAGTTCCTCCTAATGTTGAGGTGGAATCTTTTTTCTTGTAATTACAACATCAGTGCATATCTATTTTCTATAGCAATGTTGATTTTGCAAGACCTCTAGTAATTCTAGATTAGCATGTATGTACAACTTGAAGGTACACAACAACAGCAAACATCAGCTTGACAACTTGCACCTGCAGTTTAGCTATGTATCTTTTTCTAAATTCATGCGCTACAGAGTAAAAATCAGTTCAATACTAGCCTTCCCTCGTTTGCATTTTTAAAACCTTATTTGTGTGACTGTTTGTAGGCAGACAAGCTGGTACAAAAATGCAACTGAAAGTTACTTCCAGAATTTCCTAATTGAAAAGCAGCTTATCAAAGAATTTAAAAGAGTAATGGGGCACTAAAACAGTAGGAATTTGTGTGCAAGATAGTAATAGATTTTTTATATCATAATATTGGAAGACACATACAGTGGGCCCTTGTTATATGTTGGGGTTTGGTTCCAAGATCCCCACGTATAACAAAATTTGTGTATGCTCAAGTCCCATTAAATATAATGACATAGCAAAATGGTGTCCCTTATAAAACATGGAAAATCAAGGTTTGATATTGGAAATTTATACTTTTTTGAACATTTTCAAACTGTGGATGCTTGAATCTGTGTATAAAAAATCCGTGTACAGTATAAGAAGGGCCGACTGTACATGATTTTACCCTATGAGAATGTGTGCATATGCTCTTTGTTAAAAGGGTTTTTTCTATCACTTCAGCAAGAGCTGGAAAAAATACTTACCCATGATAGGTCACTCGAAGTTGGACTGGCTTCAGATCCAAAGCTCTTCATTTCAGGTAGCTTAGCAGTTAAAACCCCAAAATGGTTTGTAAACTCGTTCCATTATTTTTAAGAATAAAGTGGACTCTTGCCTTTTTCTATCTAGCTTTGAAATCAGACTAGGAGGCATTGGCTCTCCTTGAAAAGAAATACAGTGGACCCTTGTTATATACTGGGGTTTGATTCCAAGATCCCTCACGTATAACAAAATCTGTGTATGCTCAAGTCCCATTAAATATAATGACATAGCATAATTGTGTCCTTTATAAAAAAATGGAAAATCAAGGTTAGATATTTGAAATTTATACTTTTTTGGAACATTTTCAAATAGTGAATGTTTGAATCCGTGTATAAAAACATCCGTGTATAAGAAGGGCCGACTATATTCCATCCTATTTGATATAAGCCACAGTTGTCACAGTGACATATAACGATGTGCAGCCATGCTCTCTGTCAAAATGTTATGACAAAGTGACTTTCAGACAATAAATCTGGGCTGATGAAGACTGCATTATATTACTGCATATTTTATTTTATTGCAAGTTTTATTGATATATTATATTGTTACTGCCAAAGCAGTAGGAATTTAGTGTTAGGAAATAACCAAATAATACTAAACACACTGTTTCCCAGGGCAAGGCAAATATTTGTACAATTCCAAAATATGGGCGTTTTGCATCTGGGCTGATAAATCAAACTTGGGGGGGACGGGACTGTTAAATGGTGGGAATAGTAGGGACATGCTCCATAAAACTATGGTGTTTAGAAATAAAAGGCATGTCTAATCTGTACACATTTTTAAATCACTGCACAATTTTGCCATGTATTTTGATTTCACCAGATTCCATTCAACAAGAAAGCTTTAAAACACAAATACAAATGAAACTGTTGGATAGGTTTTAAAAGGCCAATGTAAAAGATTATTTTTTTAGTAAAAGCCCAGGGAACTACTAAATCTGGAGAAGAAATTACACTTTAGGATTAACACACGTCTTGTGTCAACAAACAATGCTTTTAATTAAAAGACAGAAAGCTAACTCTGAATACCCTAGTAAGGAATTTGAAACAAAGCATCTAGAAATGACTGAAATCCCTACCCCAACTTTATTTTTTTAAAGCTTTCCTACAAAACATTTTTAAAGCTTGGAAATGTTCCTGCAAAGAATATTCAAAATGGGCCAGCCTTAAGGATGCATTAGCTGGAAAATCACCTGGACCATGAAGCTGTGAAGAGCAGCAAGCTGAACTGACAAAGGTACCCAGCTGAGCTGAAACAGGTGCCAAGCTGTATTTAGTAGCTGCCATTGTATCTATAAATGCAAGCTGGATTACTTTTGCCCACAAACAGAATCAGACATACTCTTAATAGATGTAGTAGGTTAAGATTCTCTCTCTTTTACTGTGTCAACAGGCTTCTAATTGAAGGCAAAATCTTAATGTTTTGTATATTAACTGAAACTAGATCACCTATCCACACTGCCTTTGCTGAACACTGAAACAGTCATATTCACACTATGACTGCAAAAACAAAAACAAAACAAAACCATGGCTTCAGAAGACTGGAAGACTTTCTTCATATTACCTGCATCTTTCTGCAAATAACTTTGTTCCTACACTTTGAATTTTCCATTCTAAGCCCAGACAGTTTTTAGACATTATTACAAATATCCCACTGAAGACATCTCTACATATTTCATACCACCACTTCTACATATCACTATGATATCATCACCTATCAACATGATATTGTCACTGGGGCTTCAATAATGAGCATGCCCTGAGTGGTGCAGGACAGTGGCGACCAAACACTGCAGTCACAAGGTCAGCTGCTGCCACAATCTACAATGGACCACCATCAAAGAGTGCTTTTTTGTGCTCCTTTTGTGGCCAGGTTTGGGCCACTTTGGGCAGCTGCAACGCAGCTTTGGCCCAATTGGGGGCCCCCACATCATCTGAACCCCTGGATCAGTCCAAAGGCAGTGCTTTGGCCCATCTGTTTCAGGCCCTATGACAGTATTAGTACAAGGCTGGTTGTTAGACAAGACAATTGTTAGGTCTGGTGACATGGTTACTACAGCTGCATATTCTGCCCAATAGTAAAAGTTTAAAAAGCAGAAGCTACAGATAAGAAAACTATAGGTTATGGTTACACTCCCCCTTCAAGACTAATTATGTCACTTCAATAAAAATTCTACTTACTATAGGTGAGAAAAGAGTGCTAGGAGAGCTAGAGCAGGAGCCTGTTTGTATGCATGAATTCACACAGTGAACATAAGAGAAGGCCTACCTACAATGCTATATGCAGGCCTCAAACTCCCTGGCTGGAATCCTATTCATTTGTCCCAACCAGAGTAGAGCTGTTGCTGAGTCAACACATATGCAAATCCCACTTAACCAATGGGTTTACTATAGTAGGATTCAGGCCTCCATAAGAGTTTGTATTTAGAAAACCACCCAGACAACAGGTTAGAGACTTCATTGAGATCAAAGACCTTAAGCAGGAATGCACTGAAAACAGAACAGCAAATAAGACAGAATTCGCTCTGGGCCCTTTTCATAGACATTTCTGGAGAAAAACTGGGAATAGCAAGGAGTGTTACACTTCTGGGAGACCAGAACTCAAATCCCAATCAGCTATGTATGCCTATTGGGCAACCTTGGCAAATCATATGGTCTCAGCTCAGAGAAAGGCAAGAAAAACCTCTTCTGAATGAAACCTGTCAAGAAAATCCTAGGACAGAGTCTCCATAAGTCAGTCACCAGGAATCATAAAAACACAGAGTTGGAAGAGCCCACAAGAGCCATTCAGTCCAACCATGCAGTAAGACACAATCAAAGTACTTCTGACAGACAGACAGACAGACATCCAGCCACTGTTTAAAAACCTCCAAAGGAGACTCCACCACACTCAGAGGCAGCATATTCAGCTGTCATACAGCTACTATGACCAGGACTGGCAAATTTTAGCTCTAACTGTTCAGCTCTTTCATGAGGAGCAGCTATAGAAACTGTGGCCCCTCCAGTTTATCTCCGAAATGAGTCCTTTAAAGCTTTTCTGTTGCCGTAACCCTGTTGAAGCCAGAACAAAATGACAGCATCCAATGAGATAAGTCATACTCCAAGTTAGCATAAGAACTTGGTTTCCCATAAAGCAGCAAATTTGAAATGAATTTGAATCCTATATCTAACATTGGGGTGAAACAGACCGGCAAGAAGGGGCGGCTTGAAGCCACCCCTTCCGAAGATGGATTGGGACCATGGCGAACACATGCTACAGCCCCAATCCGCCTTGAAGCCGTCCGAAAAAGGAACAGATAAGATCAACTCCTTTTTAGGGGAGTGTAAGTGCTGCACCGCAGAAGGGGCTCAAAGCCACCCATGTCTGGGCGGCTGTCCAGCTTTCAGGCGGCTTCAAGGCATCATCGCAATGTGCGGTGTGTAAACACTGTGTGCCGATGATGCTTGAAGGCGTGTGTTTGACCCCATAGTTCTATTAACATTCCCTATATCTACCTGGCTTCGCTTGAAAGTTGGTACCTTAGTGTTAAACAAATTTCATCTTCAGATTGAAACTTTTTTCCATATTTATGGCCTGTTACAGACTGCCAAAATAAAGCTGCTTGGGGTCTCTTTGGAGGTATGCTATTTAAATGATGCATGGGTCCTAAGAGTCCAAAGGTCGCGCCAAAGCCACACTCCATTCCTAAGCACTGGAGTGAAGCTTTGGTGCAGATTCTGGATTCTTAGGATGCATGCATCATTTAAACAGCATACCTCCAAAGAGACCCAAAGCAGCTTTATTTTGGCAGTCCGTAACAGGCCTATGTATGTTACTATATAAAAACATTACTACATTCCACACACTATTATTAATATACTACAGTATTATTAACAGATACATAGCAGCAGGAAGCAGCCATACAGCCTGGTAAAGCTGTGAAGGTGCAAGCTGCTCAAGTAGGAGACCAACTGGGGTATCAACCAAAGCTGGTGTATCAACCGAAAAAATTAAAAGAGTGAGGAAAGAGGTGGCTGCAGACTGCTCCAAATGGGCGGTCTGTTGAACCCCATAGTATAATAAAATGTGATCCCTTCTGCCAAGTTTAAGACTTGTGCACAGGAGGAGGTCAGGGTTTGACATAGGAGTCTGCAATCTTCATGTGGCTAGAAACAGGGCAGAAATCAGCCCCATGAGACTGAGTTTTACATGCAGAAGGAATGTTCTCAATGGAGCTCCTACCACGGTCTTTTTCACAAAAATGATGAACCAGAAATGCTGAGAATCCTGTTTACTGCTAGAGCACACTGTCTGACCATCCCTGCTAGAGTCATCCAGTAAGCAGAGACAGCTACAGTAATGAGGAACATGCCAGCAAGCCAGAAATCCAGGTTCAGGGGTAACATTGCAGCTACAGAAATCTTAGCACTAATACCTGAACTCAGATTTCTGACTTGTCTCTTCTTTAGAGTATGTTTTATAGCTGGCTTACAGTCCTCAAGTTGTTAAAGGAATGAGAAATCAGAGTCCAGATTTTCACTTTACCATCCTTTCAGATTACAGCCTTTTTCAAAAGTACATGCTGATTCCTTCTGCAACAGGAAGCTAATGCAGCTATGGAACAGCCTTTCATTACCCATGGTATTGTTACAAAGACTGGAGCCCTATTAAACTACATTAAACTACAACTATTTGAACAAGGTCAAGAACTCAGCGTTTAATCTGAAGTATGTCTAGGTAAAATGCTGTCAGGTCAGCGTAAAACAAGCCAACAGAGGCCTTGAGTTTGATTAAATATTAAAACAGAGTCATTCACATCTGTTTTTATCCCAGAATAAAGATATTGTACCTCACTTGAAGGAGCTCATTAATATACTCCACACATCTCTTTTAAAAGGTTACAAGAATACCAATGCTTTCAGAAGCATCTGTCACAAAACCTGCCCAACCCAGTTAAAAGAGGTCACTGCATACTTCAACAAGCTTCTTCTTTATCAACCACAAGGAGTAATCAAACTTAGCTACATTTTAAGTTAAAAGGAAGAAACCTCCCGTGAAAATAAACCAGATACTGTACCTTTGATGTGAATCTTTTAATCATTCATCTCATTTCTTTAGGTAGATCACTTGATAACAAATGTTCAGCAAAAAATATTATGATCCAGCAGTAATTAAACTGAATAACTGTCATGTTCAAATAGAAATCTGAAGTGCTTTTATGTTTTAATTTATAAGGTATATTTTTAATTGGCCTTACATTTATATATTTAGCATGTCAGGAAGAACCAGTGTGGTGTAATGTGACTTTGTTGAACTGGAAGCCTTGGAAACTAGTGTTTCAGTTCTCACTCAGCTACAGAAACCCACACATAACCTTGGACAAGTCAAACGCTCTCCCCTTAAGAGGAAAGCAATGGCAAACCTCCTGCAAATAAATCTTTCCCTGTCATAAGTCTGCCATAGGTTGGGGTTGATTTGAAGCACATAATAAACTTCTAAAGTTTATTTCATGCCATAGCAATGGCAAGAAGATAATGTATCTGACTGGACTATGTACTACTCAAAAACAACTTAGGCCTGTTACAGACTGCCAAAATAAAGCTGCTTTGGGTCTCTTTGGAGGTATGCTATTTAAATGGTGCATGTGTCCTAAGAATCCGGAAGCTGCACCAAAGCTGTACTCCAGTGCTTAGGAATGGAGTGTGGCTTTGGCGCGACCTCCGGACTCTTAGGACCCATGCGTCATTTAAACAGCATACCTCCAAAGAGACCTGAAGCAGCTTTATTTTGGCAGTCTGTAACAGGCCTTACTTTTCTTTTCTCTAGTGCCCTCAATATGCAACCAAATAGGCTAAAAATATGCAAACTTGTTTTTACCCCCAAATGGGTGGCAAATCAAGTTTGGAACTGGTGAAGTCCTCAATGAGAAAAAGTATTGCAACAATAAAAAAGAATTCAAAGAATTAGCCATGTTAGTCTGTAGAATCAGTTGCAGAGAGATCTTGTAGCAACTTTGGGACTAAGGTCCAAAACACACTGCAGAAATAATCCAGTTTGAGACTGCTGTAACTGCCCTGGCTCAATGCTAGGAAATTCTGGGAACTGTAGTGTTTGTGAGACATTGTGCTTACTCTGTCAGAGCTCTGGGGCCACAACAAACTACAATCCTCAGGACTGCCTAGCACTGAGCCAAGGCAGTTAAAGCAGTTTCAAAGTGGATTATTTCTGCAGTGTGTTTTGGACCTAAAAGAAAGAAACTGGCAGCATGAGCTTTCGCAGACTAAAGTCCAAATGCACTTGAGGAAGTAGATTTTAGTCTATGGAAGCTCATGCTGCCAATTTCTTTCTTTCAGTTAGTCTCACAGGTGCTACAAGATCTCTCTACTATAAAAAAGAATGTGTGTCCAGGTATGTATTGATTTTGCCACAACTCCATGCAGTCTAAAGAGACCAGAAACAACACTAAGGGAACCCCAGATATGCACACCTCTAAGTTATTGTGCTTTTAAAATAGATTAATTCATTTCAGTTAATTAAAATCAATCAAATTAAATACAGTCTTTAGCTGGTTAGGACAGCTTTAATTTTTGTGCTTATACTCTTGTAGAAGCTGTGCTACTCAAAAATTCAGCTGGATATTGCCCCACGCAGGAATGATATGTGGGGTGTTCAGGTGTTTCAGGAAGGCTGGGCCACAAAAAGCTCCAAGGGGCTATATCTCTCTTCTGAAATATAAATGAAAACATAGCTACATCTTTTAAGGTATCATCAGTCCTCATTCTCTTCAGTGATAAGAGAATATTCTTGACTCTTACAACAAGATATGCCATTCCATTATGCTTTTAAATAAATCTAGTATACTAAGTGCTCTGAATCACAGTAATCATTGTTAAAATAATCTACATAATATACACTCGTGAGTATAAGTGAGTCCTGACAAGGCTGAAAATGCTTTGCCCTGAAGCCAACAGAAGCTTGGTTTCAAAGGCACTATAGAGTAATTGGATTTAAGCAACTGAATTACTTAGAACAACACACTGAGTGGTGGAGCTTTTACAGTAATACATTAGGCTGAAGAACAGCATGAGCTTCATTAACCTTCAAGTACCAGAAATTAATATATTTAGATCTTGCTGTTGCAATCTATAGGAACACATGTATCAGTCCTCCAGATCTGCCAGTGACAACTAATTGCCTTATACATTCTTCGGGGAATGAAATATGCCTAATTCATATTTCAGAATACAAGCACACATACACGTTAAGTACATGAAACAAAATTCTGCCTCCATTGTAGCATGAAAACATTTGGGAAACTTTTCAAAAACATGGTACTGTGTAATGAGTTTAAGATCAATCGGTTTACGTCTGCCACTGCCCTATAATTTAGACAAAAATGGCCAGGAAGCAATGGCACACTCAGAATCAATGTGAACACTTGTACAAAGAGAGAGGAGTCAATTAAGTTCTGAGATGATAGAGTTATAAAAACAGAGGTGGTAAGCCAGCAGGGAAGCTATACATAAAGTTTATAAGAATAGAAATAAACAAAAGGAAGAAAAGACTGGTAAGACGTAACCAAAGGCTAGGGAGATTTAAAAACAAATGGAGACGTTTGAACAGCATCTGATAAGAGATAAACTATGAAGCTCTCACAGATGTTTTAGAAATTTAAAATTTCTAGACACCTGAAGCCTTAAAAATGTGTTTATAGCCATGCAAAGGATGAACCCTGGCGAAGGGATAATATGGGTATGGTGGCTCTCCAGGCCCTCTCCACAAGGATTGCATCTGTAGCACACATGGAAGCCTACCTCTTCTAGAAGAAGCCTAGCATAGCCCTTCTCTCAGGACACCAGAAATAAATGCCCCAAACAATTGGAGGGTGTTCCCCCACCAATAAAAAATCCTGGGGAAAAAACAAGGTAGTTTGTCATGACTTCAAAGTTCCCAGAAACTTTACATCTATTAATATGGCAGTACAAACAAAACATTAACAATAAAATGATCACGAAATCTTAAGCATCTATACAAGGGATAGGATGACAGGGTTTTAAAATTGGCCCTTTATGTAACTATTTAAGTGAACATCTAAAGGAAATGTTTGCTGGGGTACCACAATCTTTTCTGACTGCTTCACTTTCCCACAAAGACAAAGAACCAAGAGTTTCAAATCATGAACCTCATCACAAGCTAAAAAAAAAGAAAATGAGTTTGTAAACTTTGGCCTAAAATCCATTACATTCCTGGAAAATTGAAAGGGAAGTGAGCTTTTTGTTTCTTTCTAAAGTTATTTAGGTTTTTAGCACTGATAATGCAGAAACAACTCTTTCGGTCTGAAGCTGTGCCAATTTTCTGCAGGCCACATTTGATATTACTTCCAAACAGAGATGCTATATAAAAGAGCTGCTCACAAATCTGCACAGTATGGCCAGTTTGTTGTCTTGAATAACTTAAGTAAAACTTGGGCTACAAGCCATGAAGGTGTTTATGATGAATGCAATAGCATGCCAGACCTGGACTGAGCTCCAATGTAAGGCTGTAAGTTTGCTATTAACATCTGCAAAGTGGCAGGATGGTTTCCACCATCTCCAAATCATCGCACATATTTTCTCTCTCTTCCTTTACAGACCCTAAGGAGCCAAACTAACTGACACTTTGTTAACAACTAA
>NC_056524.1:150376623-150378080 GCF_019175285.1 Sceloporus undulatus | reverse complement strand
GTGTGAAAGGAAAAATTGACATAAATCCACATATGTGAAAGGAAAGGGTCTAACTAGATGGGGCATTCAGGGTCTGTGAAGATTATCTCTTTTTAAAGAGTAAGGTGATATCTTCATGGATCCTGAATGCCCCATGTAGTTTGAGCCTTTCCTTTCACACATGTGAAATTATGTCAATTTTTAAAAAATGAACAGATGGCAAATACTTGTGATTAGGACTGAAAGCATGACATGGGTATATGTGGGGAATTAACCCCTCCTTGATGTGCCAACCTTCAAATGATGCTGATGATGATAGTTTGCTGATGAGAACCACAGGGGCTGATTCCTCAGTGATGATCCCTGCTACCAAAATAGCCACCTGGATTCATGATATTGGCAATTCCTTTAAAATTTGGATTAAAACCCAGGAAGGATTCACCCTCCCACTGGCATTGAAGCCACCATGACCACCGCTCCAGCTGCCATAATCATAATCTTAATCAAAAAATAAGGGGGCCACAAGGCAGCTCACAATATAAATTAAAATAAAATACAGATTAAAACAACAATAATAAAAAGCTGGAAACAGGTAAATTATTCTATTGAAAATAGTGCTAATTTTAAACAATGTAAAAGTAATGCAAGCATAACAGAGAGAATAAAAGTACTGTAAAGGATCCCAAACCATTAAAATACCCTCATGTATCATCCAAAAGCATGTCATTTTGTCATTGCTAGGGCTGAGGACAGCAAGGAATTCCCAATCCTTGCCAGTAACTGTCGAGGAAGGATCACTTCAGCAAGCATATGGTTGCTGACTGGCTAATTCTCCTGCCTGAAAGCATCAGCAGCTGGGCCTGGCAAAGGGTGCTCAGCTTTCTGGTAACTGGGGGCTTGCAGGTTGCCTCCATGCGTGTTTCCCTCCTTTGTGGCTCCTTGCTGTTCTGATAAGGGCAAAGGTTTGATTACCCAAGGCATTTAGAAAGGTACATTACAAAAATTGCCATTATGGTGAAAGGTCTAGAAACCATGTCCTATGAGGAACGACTTAAGGAGCTGGGGATGTTTAGCCTGGAGAAGAGAAGGTTAAGAGGTGATATGATAGCCCTGTTTACATACTTGAAGGGATGCCATACTGAGGAGGGAGCTGACTTGTTTTCACTTGCTCCAGAGACTAGGACCCGGAGCAATGGATGCAAGCTACAAGAAAAGAGATTCCACCTCAACATAAGGAAGAACTTCCTGCCAGCAAGGGCTGTCTGACAGTGGAACAAACTCCCTCGGAGTGTAGTGGAGTCTCCTTCCTTGGAGGTCTTTAAACAGAGGCTAGATGGTCATCTGTCGGATTTGATTTGAATTCCTGCATGGCAGGGGGTTGGACTGGATGGCCCTTGCGGTCTCTTCCAACTCTATGATTCTAAGATTCTATTACAGGGTGACCAGATGTCATAACCACAAAGGAAGACATGGCACTG
>NC_056524.1:150368294-150376598 GCF_019175285.1 Sceloporus undulatus | reverse complement strand
CACATGGTGCTTGTGTATTTGTGTAATTCTCCACACCAGGATTCCGGGTCCATGATTCCAAGCCATGCACTCTTTGATGCCCAGTTTCCAGCTGGTCTGCAACCAGTCACTGTGCAAAGTTCCAGCGCTGTGCTTCACAGATTATCTTTCTGGAATTCAAGAGCCAGTGAAAAAGGGATTACTAATCATGCCAATAAATTGTCAACAAGCCATTTTTATTTTTTATTTTTTGGTTCTGTTGTATTGGCAGTTTTTTTATGTAAACTCAGGCTTGCATTTTCTAATCTCAGGTCAAACGAAATTGGGTGACAAGGTGTGAACTACATTTGCGTAATAACATGAGAGCTCCTGTTTGGTTAGCTTGACTAATGCCCTAACTCTGGATTAGGTCACAGGCTCTCTGTCAGACTTCAATGGTTAAGTATTTCTCCACGGGAAGGCCACAATAATGCAATCATATCATCAGGTTTGTTTTAGTAGGGGTGTAGTCTGTCTCAAACAATGTCCTACCTGCCCCTCAACCAAGTACCTAAAACTCGATGCCAAGGCTGTGGGTTAGTAGGGCACACACTGGTTTGCTTTAACTTCTGTGATTGTGTTTCCCACTGCCCTCTATTTTCATGAAACAGCCAAAGGAATACTGCATGAGAACTGTGGTTTATATTTTGTGAGTTCTAGCTTTCTTGGAAGCCTTATCAACATGTGTTCTCATGTTGCTCTCAATAAGTGGTCTCCTATCTATCTCCATCAACATTTTAAAGGCTTAATTAGGAACAAGATTTCTCTTTCTTCCATGTGCAAAAGCAAAATTGGTGGCAGAGCACTGGAGAACAAAAGCAACATAAATGGAGAAAAGCAACAGAAAGCTAAAGCTGCTATGTTGCTATTCATGTGGTAAATTGGTAAAGGGATGCATAGCTCCCCCTCATTGTATGAACAGCTGCCATCTGGCAAATGTTTTAAATTCATAAATTATTTTGAAAACTGTAAGCTGCTTTGAATTTTTTGTTGTTTACGACACACTTCCTAGTATTCAAATTGACTTCTTACCCACTGTGAGGGTTGCAAATCCCTTGTGTATAATTGTATAAATTTGTTTTCTGTATTTTTATCAACCCTGTAGACGTAGAGCAGTCTTATTATCCTTCCAGATTCCGACAGAAGGGCGAAGCGTGCATGTAGGCAGCTTTTCCAGTGAAGCAGGCCTTCTTTGTGGATGTGAGCCATTCCGGTTGAACAACGTCTTCTTCATGTATACAAGAAATCGAGAATTGAGAGAGAACAGGCTACTCTTTCCTTATGGACAACATTCAAAATGTTTGAAGATGCTTCTAGAACTACATCCCAGATCAGCTCTACCCCTCTACTGCTGATCTGGCAGGGGCAGTCCTGACTAATTCTCTGCTGTCCCACTTTTTTCAGCAGGACATTTTAAAATGTCCCAGTTTCTCTCTCCTCCTTCCACTTTTCTCCCTCAGCGTAGTTCAATTGTAGCAAACGCTGCTGTGCCGCCAGAACATTACTTCAGAGTTGATTGGTTTGACAACCATTTTAAATGTCTTGGCTCCGTTCTATAGAATTCCTGTGGGCAGCAGAGCTCTCTACAGTGAAGGCTTATATCTCACCAAACAATAAATTCCAGAATTGCATAGCACTTGCTATGGAAATCAAGTGGTGTCAAAACTGCATAATATGTAGTGCAAGATGCAGCCTGAGTTCAAAAATGCAATAAAAAAATGTTTGGCACTTAACACTCTAACTCAAGCATGGCCATCCCACTGGCCCATTTGCCCTGATGGAACTGGGCAGATCGCCCGGGTCTTCCCCTCCTAAATTTCTCAGGAAGCAAGTGCCCATTATCCTTACCCAATCGGGGTAAATTTAAGCCTACAAAGGTCACATTTGCAGTACCATTGCAGACAAAAATGAAGGCTCTATTGCTGTCACAAATGTCACTCTGCTTTCCGTCAAAAGTGACATTTCCTACAGCCATTTGGCCAACGGAATGGGTGCTTTCCCCCCCTTTAAAAAAAAAACAACCGTATGGCAGTGTGGCACATATTCCTGTTGCAAGTTAATAACCCCATGTGTGTGGGGTGGTGGTGTGTGGTGTTGTGTTGGTGTATATTTTGGGTCATTACACTTATGGCAACCCTAAAATGACCCCATCCTGCCTGGGTTTTTCTGGCAGATTGGTTTCCGAGAATTTGCCATTGCCTTGCCCCTGAGCTGAAGAGTGTGACTCCCACCAAGTCAGGTTCTTGCGTTCTGCAGCCTCCATCTTCCCTTCGCTTCCAGCCCCATGCTACAGCTCTTGCCACGCCACCCCCATGCCATTGCCATCACCGGTCCCATCACAATAATAATAATATAATAATAATAATAATAGAAAATAATAATAATAATAATAATCCTCGCCCAGAATGCCATCTCTGCGTCCTCTTGCTTGCTTTGTTTTCCATCCTTGCGACCACCAGAAATGCCACACATTCATATGTAAACAGAATTCTATATAGTATCAGTTTGCCAAATTGAAAGGGAACACTTTGTAACATTCGCATTGTAGCATTCGCATCTTACACAAAAATAATAAAATAAAAAACCTCTGTTGCAAAGTGAGGTGCCTGACGGGAGCAAGGAATAAATTCACAATTCTCTATTGTTGTTGTGGTTCTGCTGTTGTTAGTAGCTGCACCTTGAGTCGACCAAACTCACAGAACACCCCAAATTATAAACATTCCCAATTCCCACCCAAAATGGTACATGATTATTCTGCTGAAGATGCATTTGGTGCTGTTGATTAGTGTCTTGAATCTCCATGGCTAACCGTCTCAAGTTTTTTTCAAAGCCATTGGTTTGTTGGCAAGGTTGCAGCAGACCAGAAGCGGGGTTATTTTAATTCCCTTTCTGTTGTGCAGAAAACTTCTGCAAGAGTCCCCCTGCCATGAGAGTATAAAAGGCAAACACCATGTTTTACTACTAAAGGAACTGTGGCTGTCCGTGTCAGCAGCCGCTAAGTCTGATTCCTAATATCATTCTGGATGCCACAGAAGAATGTCATAAGCGCATGGTGGGAATACCAGGGTGCCTGGATAGTATAATGATGACGGACAGTGGGCTGGGCCAGCATTTCGGCACCATGACCAAGGTAACCCTGTTTGAGGATTGCCTGACAATATTACAAGCATCCAATCCACAGGCAAAAAAGATAGCAGACATAATGTGTGAAGGCTCCTCAACTGAGGTAAAGTGTGGACAATCATCACTCTGGACTGCTTCACCTTGTCCCAGCCCAGTTTACCCAAAGGGGTTGAATGTGATGTTTGATTCTGGTATATCAACAGTTGTCAGGTGTAGCAGATATTTTCTCAGTGCAAGTCAGCCTGTGTACAACAAAAACGGCCGTGAAAAGCAGGAAGTGTCCCACGAGCACATACATAAAGACAACCCCTGCTATATGCTGTGTAACCAGCAACAAATCAGCAGGCAAATGGTAGTGGAAAACCATCTGTCACAATGGCAAGAAGGCCCCATCCTACCTACCCTTTTTTGTTTTTTCAGATAAAATATTGTGGTTTTTGATTATTGAGAAGTGGTGGATTACCAAAGTTGAGGATAATGCCATTAAAAAAAAAAAAAAAAAAAACACCTGTTTGGAAAGAGCACCGCTAGAGATGACAACTCCTGGACTCAAATACAGCACTTACGATTTCAAATCCGTAGGTATTACGATCTTTACACACAGAGACATCTGAATATGGTAAACCAGTCCACGGAAAAGGCATTACTGTTTGGAGATGAGGCTATCAGACCTTTAAGCTTTAAGGCAAGGTTATATGGGGCCAACAAGCTTATTCTAGCTGATCAGCCATCTAAGCTATCATCATAGAGCCCCCAGGGGTAAAGCCCCCCCACAGTTTTGTCTGTTCTTTTCTTCATGATATGAGTTTAGTATTTGGATCATAGTGTAAAGTGGCCGTTGGTTGGTCAACCCTCGACTCGATGGCGACCTGTGGAGAGACATCCCCAACCTGGCCCTCAAGTTCCACAGGTCAAGCCCTGTTTGGGGCCGTCTCTGAGTGGTCCAGCACATCTGGCATGTGGTCCTTTCTCTCGTTATAATAGCGACTTTACTGGATTTCCTGTTCTATTCTACCTTTCCAGCATTACTTAATACTTACTACTGACTGTTCCTCTAGCAGTACTACCACTGCATTTTTCTAAGGTGCCCATGCCCTTCTCAGTCATGATGTCCGCTGAAAGTATGATGGGCCGCAGTTTAGTCCCAGTTGCGGCCGTCCCAGGGGAACGTTCTGGACCGGGAGTCGCATTCCAAGATGCACATTTGGTTTGTGGCTTTTCGGGCTGATCCATGGTGGTCCTTCAGTACTCTTCTCAATCACACCCACGTTTTCAAATGAGTTTGAATGTTTGTCTTTCTATCCTGCTTTCCTGCACGTCCAGCGCTAACACATCTGTAGACATGGGTGACTGCGGGAATACTAGGGCCTGTGAAGTGACCCCTAACGGCTTTGGCGTTATTCAAGTGATCCATACTTTATCTTTTGGGCACTGCAGGATCTTGTCATTTCGTTCATAGCTGGCCCTTCTCCCATTCCTAGGCTTCTGATTACTTGGCTGCAGTGTTGTCCGTGTGCTGATCATGTTTGATTGCCCCAAGCTGTGGGAATCTTTGCTAATTTCAATTTCCCTCAATTTCCTCTTCATCGTTAAATGAATTCATATAGATTTTCTATAGTCATTATTTGGTTGTTGTCTTAATGTTCATATGTAAGCCTACGTAACACCACCGTTCTTGTTTGACTATGATTGTAGTAATGTTCCACTCTTTTTTGTTTTCTGCTGTGTAGGGTCCTCATGTCAATCTAATAACCGAAGCAGTAGTCTTCTAGTTTTCATTCCTTCCTTCCAGTCTAAGCCCTGGCTCTCCATATGATATTTTCCCTGCATACAAATAAGGGTGATAGAATTTGCAGCTGTTGTCTGACCCATTTACCAACGGATATGTGACCCTCATTCATTGGTAGTTTTAATACCTGACAGTACGAGTTCTTGTCCCTGCAAAGACGATTGTCCAATATCCATGGCATTATTAAAGGATTTATTGTGTAAGGATTTTTATAAACACAACCGACACTTGTTAAAGCACGTGGAAAAGCAAAATTTAGCAACTTTTTAATGTTTAGAAGATAGGCTTCTGTTCCACCAGGCCCTTCCTCGAGCACACGTTGCCAAGCGAATCCAGTGATGTGAGTGAAGCCACAAATAAGCCGCTCCAGACCAAGAAAGAACTCAATTAAAGGCTTGGTACAGACTGGCTGTGAAGTGGGGCAGCATGGGGGGCATGGCGTTTTTGGGACAACTGCATTGCCCCCCATGCTGTCCCCCAGTAATAATAATAATAATAATAATAATAATAATAATAATAATAATAATATCCCACCTCTCCAATTGGATCAAGGCAGATTACAACATTAAACAACATTAAAATACCAAATATTGATTAATATCATAAAAACCTTATAACCTAAAAACCCACCCACCCTCATATTTAAAATGAATTTCAGATCAAATGCCAATAAGCAAGGTCAAGCAGGTAGGCAGTTGATGGAGCAGGCAAGTTAATCTGGGAAGGCCTACAGGAAGAGGTTTGTCTTGACTACTTTTTTGAAGCCGTCAGGGTTGGTAATATTCCAGATCTCCTCCGGCAGGTCATTCCATAATTTAAGGGGCATTTTAGGGAATTTAAGAATTCAAAGAGATAGCTGTGTTAGTCTGTAGAATCAGTATGTAGAGAGATCTTGTAACACCTTTGAAACTAAAAAAGAAAAAAGTTGGTAGAATGAGCTCGTGCTTCTTTCTTTGAGTTAGTCTCAAAGGTGCTACAAGATCTCTCAAAGTACCATAGTTATGGTGCTACACAATGACAGCCATTCTAATCCCCCTCAGTCCCCACTCATTGGACAGCAATGGGGGGATCTGTCCCCCTGTCAGTCAGAAAGCAGCTAACTGACATTATCACCTCCTCCCACGAACCATCTCTGATGCAACAGGCAGAAGTAGGACCCCTGTTGTAATTTCCCCTTATGCCAGAGATCGCTCATTGACCATCAGCCAGCTATTTTTCAATCATTGGGAGAATGAATCCCCACTGAGTACAGTGGCTGTTACCCAGAAAGTGGGGACCGGGTGGGTTACATAGGGATTGTGAATACAAAACAGTCATGAGTGCATAACTCTAGATTACACATTTATAAATGCCCAACAGGATTTTGGCCCAAGTTTCTGTTAGCAAATACAGCAGTAACACAGAGGTGGACAGTATTTTTGGCCATGATGTCTAAGTGATGTCAGGTGGTGGGCCATTGCTCCACAATGTAGCTGAACCATCATATTTATATTGACGGAGAACAGTTCTATGGTTGCTGGCCAGTTGTGGACAAAGACCTTAGTTTGGAGAATGTGGTGGAGGGATCATAAATATTACAAGTTATGCTATTGTTTGTTTCCGCTTGGCTGTCCAAGGGTGATGTTAGAAAGCATTACGATTTGTTTAGTTTTCCATTCGATGAATATGCAGAGACAAGAAGAAGGAAACTGGATTAAATTATTAGGAACATGTTTTTCAAGCTCTGTTTTTTTGTTTTTGTTTAAAAATCAGAATGAAAGCAGAGGCTGTTTTTCACTCTGGAAGTTCTGTTTCTTGTCATTATATATATATATATATATATATATATATATATATATATATATATATGGCCATACTGTTTTTTGAAAACGTTAGTAATATAATAGCCTTGTGGATAACCCAGTCTCTAAAGGCAAGCATAAGGAGGAAACCAGGAATATTTCAGCTCAGCACTGCTTGTCCCATATGAACGACCCCATGTACTGCTTGGCAAAAGGAAAGCACAATGGCTGGGTTTTCTCAGGCCAAATGGGCTTCAGTGCTAATCTTCCTTCTGTTTCATCTTTTTCTGGGTTTTTAGCTGGGACACATCATTCTGATGTACTTGAAGATTCACACACTCCATTGCGGCTGTTTTATTTCACTCCTCGCTCAGCGCAAAGCACAATGAAAGCCAGGAAAGAAGACTTGAGATCTGCACACTGTCAGTGGTACATAGTTCTGGCTGTTGTTTCCGTTTGATGCCTTCAATTTTATCCAAGGATTATACAGGATGGGAATAAAGAAAGATTTACATGCCTGAACACGGGTCAAATGACAGTCAGAAAACATATGTGTTCCAGCTTTTTCACCTGCTTGCTATTCCTGGCAAACTTTCCTGAAAAAGCCTTCTAACCAACTGTGGCAGAAATTGCTGATAGAAGCTTTCTTCCTATAGTTAACTGAATGAAGTACGTTTTTGTTTATTTTTAAAATCCTTGTTTTATTTTGGCATTACTTTAGTCCATATCTTAACTTAAGCAATATCTAAACCTAGATGTAGACACTTTCTAAAGTCCTCTCACATTATAGCATGATGAAGAAAGTAATGAGGGTGCAGTTGTGTAGATGAGGAACAGAGATCTATGATACTATAATTAAAATGGTGAAGGGTCTGGAAACCATGCCCTATGAGGAATGAATTAAGGAGCTGGCTATGTTTAGACTGAAGAAGAGAAGGTTAAGAGGTGATATGACAGCTCTGTTTAAATATTTGAAGGGATATCATATGGATGTTGTATTGAGGATGGAGGGAGCTTGTTTTCTGCAGCTCCAGAGAATAGGACTGAGAGCAATGGATGCAAGCTACAGGAAAAGAAATTCCACCTCAACATTAGGAGGAACTTCCCGACAGTAAGGGCTGTTTGACAGTGGAAGACACTCCCTTGGAGAGTGGTGTAGTCTCCTTCTTTGGAGGTGTTTAAACAGAGGTTGGATGGCCATTTCTCAGGGATGCTTTGATTGAGAGTTCCTGCATGCAAGGGGGTTGGCATGGCAGGGGATTAGATTGGCTGGTCCTTGGGGTCTCTTCCAGCTGTATGATTTTATGATCTTTAGAAAGAAATATCAAGGTTCCCAGGCATTAGAAAGATGCTTTTTGGAGTCTGATCCTTTCACATTTCTGTAAGAGTAATATCTTAGTTGGCCCAGTGTAACCTGAGCTAAAATAACATTTCACACATTTTTCAATTGGTTATTATTAATTTGTTTGCAAGTGCTCGGTCATATATACAGTTGGCCCTCCTTATCCATGGATTTTTTACCCACCGATTCAAGCATCCACAACCTGAAAATATTCAAAAAAGTATGAATTCCTGATAGCAAACCTTGATTTT
>NC_056524.1:150366488-150368194 GCF_019175285.1 Sceloporus undulatus | reverse complement strand
TAGTGCCCTCCCCACGTATTCTTTGATATAAGATTTATCGTTGTCCTGCAAATTCAAATATCCATCTTGGTCACTGCTGAACCGGCTGCTCAGTTGCTGCTTCCAAGGTGACTGGGTGCAAATGGAGAAGCTTCTCCTGGTGATGAAGGATTCTAATATTTGTTCACCAAGGCAGAGAGAGAATTGCAGCCAGCCTTCCACTTTTCTCTCCAGCAAGAAGAGAGAGGCAAAGGACTCTTGAAGAATTGATTCTGTATACTCCGCCTTCTCCTTTCCCAGAAATGTGTCTTTGTCACACAGCTTCCTTGTCTTTATTGCATGCCAGTACTTTGGCTGAAGGGATCCCAACTGCCTCCCTTTCCCTCACTGCCCCCTGGATCTTTCCACCACCCCTAGGGGGAAAATATTGCCCGCTTGGCAATCACTGCCATTTCTACTGGGATCTGTTTCTAGGATCTGTTTAGAGGATCTGAAGTCTAAAATACCTAGATGCCGAAGGTTCTCCAGCGTTGTCCTAACTAGTCCATCTTCAGGACTAGGGCTCTTCCTCTCTATCTAGAAATGTTACTGCCTCTGGGGTGGCAAAGAAGTAGCATATGTTGATTTATTTCCCTACTACCAAAATACCATCAATGGTGTTAGCAACTCCTATAGTACTTATTTCTCTTAACTAGGCTGAGCTGCTATCACACTTCTTTCTTTCACTTGCCTTTCTGACAATCTAGTATCCTTGCTACAGGTTCTGAGCTTAAACCCATTTATAGGAAGCCCCCACTTATCTGACAGGTTAGGCACTGGAGAACTGTCAAGAAGTGGAATTGGTTGAAAAGTGGAACCCAATCATTTTTAGCTTGCAAATGCAAGACTGAACACTAGATGGTGCCAAATAACTGAGGGGGGGAGCCTACTGAATAGACTGAGAGAAAAACAAGCAAACAAAACATCATGGCAACTTGACTGGGGGGGGGTGCAGTTGAAAGAGCGGATCAGGGGTTGAAAGAGTGATGCATGGCTAGAATTTAAATCTGTTGAAACAGTGGAATATCTAAATCCAAACAGCTGAAAGGAGGAGCATACCTGTATCTACTGTTCCTCAGATCAGATTGTTCTTAGCCTTTTATGCAACAAGTTGTACAATATCACAAACACCTCTTCCACACTGTAGCATCCCTTCATACGTCCAACATGGTCTTCTTCTCTGAAAGACAAATAAAGGGCAGCACTATCTGTTTTCATTGCAAACAGGCAACATTGGGTGCCAGGTAACTATTCCCTTTATATATTATCTTCAAGTCATGGATGGCTGAATCCATAGATAATGGAAGGCCAACTATACTTTCCTCTTGAATACTCTTGTAGTGGATTACTGTTGAGCAAGCCTATGCTTATTAAAAAGCCCTTCCTGGGCCCTTTTAAGGTTATATTGAGAAGGTTCTGTTGCTGTTGTCATTAACTGCCCTTGATTTGACTCCAACTCATGGCAACCCTGCAAGTGAGACATCTCCAAGCCTTGTTTCCTAACCTCTCTCAAGCTACTATACCTTTGTTGATCATTGCTTTCTAGATGTGAAGTTGGCCTTCAGCATTCATTTTCTTAGGAGAGGCATATGCCTGCTTTTGAATCTGTCAGCTTGTTACTATCTCATATATGTCCCTTTACTTAGATATGAAAAAGAAGAAAAGGTCACTTATAACTGATTTTCTTT
>NC_056524.1:150359774-150366388 GCF_019175285.1 Sceloporus undulatus | reverse complement strand
CTTGCATTGTTTCAGATACTTGTTTGTTGTTCTTTTTGCTTTGCTATTATCTCAGTTGTTTTGGTTTGCTATCAGCTGCTGGCTACTTTCCCAGACTTTAGTTAGTTAGTTATTTAGTGATTTCCCACCTCTCCTCAAGGCTCGATGTGAGGTACAACATGTTAAAATACAAAACAATTAAAAAAGGAATCACATAAAACCAACAGTTAAAATACAATACTATAAAACCATTAAAATACACTCACATACAGTAATATATTTAAAATATATGAATTAAAAGTCATGATTTAAAATTGACTGGGTAAGTCTGCAGAAGAGATGTGTCTTTAATGTTGTTTTAAACTCTGACAGTGTTTTCAGCTGTCATATCTCTTCTGGCAGGTTAAATAGGAAGGGAAGTGCATGAAGGCCAGGGGTCAGTTCCACTCCCCCCTCAACCCTCATGAGCCACTCTCCCAGTAAGCCTGAATACCTCCATTTAGTTCTGTGGTCCTTCTCAAAATGGCAATAGGTAATTATGATGTATCATTTCTTGTCACCATAGTAAGAGGTACTGTAGAGGAAAACAGAGGTATTTAGGTGGTAGTACAGTGTTCTGGGGTGCTTTTTGGGATCTGTTTGGGAGTATGTTTGTGTGTTTTCATGTGTTCGGAGAGTTTTCTGTGTGATTTGGGGGCAAAAATGACTTGGGAGCAAAAAATAAATCTGCCAGTTCCCCACTCCCAAAGGTGAACTGGGGGAGTGCTGGGGAATTGGTGGAGGACCTTCAGAGACCACAAAAATGTGTAAATTATTCAAAACAAAAACAGCTTGAGTACATTATCAAACCTAAATTATTAGTTAAGCTCTTGTAAGGAGAACAGAAAAGAATCATGGTTTTCCTAGTAATATAAGAAGGTGAAGTAGCAATAACTATACAAGCTATGATATTACAGCCCCATGCTGTTTTTCTTTTGCTGGATCATCCTATCAGAACACATCCTATGAGTTGTTGCTTTTCTGCAGGCTGACAGTCTTAACTGTCTTTTGCTTATTTTCTCTTATTCAGAAACATAAGCATTCCATAAATTTGTTGGTTTTAAATGAGAAACTATGCTTAGTTCACTTTGTGTGAAACAAGATTATTCATGCATTGCACCAAAAAGAAAATTGGAATATTAGTTATGTTACTTGTCTTATATTTATCCGTTGAAAGTAACATCCCCAGTTAACAAACTGTTCCTACTAAATTTTGGAGAGGTTGTAGTTTTTAAATAGGTAAGATACTCACTTGTACATGACACCAATCAAGTCTGGATGTTACTGAGAGGTGACCTGTGTATATGGAATCTTCTTCTTTGTGGTCTCTATGTAGGCATTGTTCATTTATTTAGCACATTTTCAACAGTATATTTGAGATGGAATAAAACAGACAATTGGAAAATAGTATTCCATCATTATGAGAATCTTCTGTTGCTTGCGATTGCAGCTCCTGTAATTTCAGATATCCATCAGCAGAAGAGGAATTACTAGGGAATGATACTCATGCAAGACTCTTTCCATCCCTCAGAGATTCCAACTATCACTCTGTTGAAGAAACTCTGGGCCATAGCAGATCTCATAGAAAATAATCCTGATCTAGAGGCTGCTAAATCAGCCAGGTAGCTTTGACCAGCCTGCTAGTGCTGCTGTGTCTCAAAGCTCTTGTCAGCAGATGCAAATGGCATGGGAGCTGGGGAATATTATCTATTTATTTATTTGTATAGTGTTGTACATTTGCACAGCGCTGTACATAATGAATATCCATGTACAAAAAAAAAAAAAGAACTTGCTGCTGGCATGCAAACCAAAAGTAACCAGGAGTCATAAAATTAAAACATATCTTAAAATACATCTAGACAGTGAGCAAATGAGCACATTAAACCATCACATCAGATTGCAGATTGGAACGCTTCCCTAAACAAAAATGTCTTTAATTCTGCCTTGACATTGGCGAAGGAGATGGCAGTCTGTAGTTGTAAGGGAAGGAGGTTCCAGGAGTGAGGAACAGTATGGGAAAAAGAATGGATCCGGGCAGGGGAAAAGGAGATCATAGGTTGAGTTAACAGCCCAGAATTACAAAATCTTAATGCACGAGCTAGATAGTATGGGGAAATGAGAGCAGAGAGATATACGGGTGCCAGACCATGGAGGGCTTTAAAAGTTAACAAAAGAAGCTTGAATCGGATTCTGTAGGGAATGGGACGCCAATGAAGAGACAATAGCAGAGGAATGACGTGGTCCAAAGTGACGGGCAGAAAAAATAATTCTGGCAGTTGAATATTGTACAGAGATTAATGGATTAAGGTGGGAAAGAAGCCCCGTTAGCAGAAGATTACAGTAATCCAGGTGGGAGTCAACCAACACGTGTACCAATGTTTTGGCAGTGGATACAGACAGAAAGGATCTAATTTTTGCAAGATTATGAAAAAAAATCTACATGATTTGGCTGTAGCCTGGCTCTAAGGGACAAATGACAACAGAGAATCAAAGATAAAACCGAGACTACACGCTTCCTTCACAGGTTGAATACGGAACAGTAATTGAAAAGGAATATGTTTGCAGTTCTCATCCCAGTCCTCCAGTATTTCAGTTCTGCTTTGTTGTTATGTGGGAAAATTCTGGAATTAACACCTGAGAACTGGTGATTAGACTCGGAGGAGGGAGGCATGAACATTGAAGAGAGGAGCATCAACAATTTAAGATATGCAGGTGACACCATACGACTAGCAGAAAATAGCAAAGACTTGGGATGATTACTGAAAAAAAGTCAAGGAGGAAAGTGCAAAGGCAGATTTACATCTGCACATTAAGAAAACAAAAATGATGACCAAAGATGATATACATGACTTCAAAGTAGACAATGAATACATTAAGATGGCAATTTCCCCCCATACCTTTGCTCAGTCATTAATCAAAATTGAGACTACAGTCAAGAAATCAGAAAAAGGCTTGGACTTGGAAGGACAAATATGAAGGAACTAGACAAGATCCTGAAGTATCAAGATATAGAATTGAATACTAAAGTTAGGATTGTCTATGCCATTGTATTTCCCATTTCTGTGTGTGGTTGTGAAAGCTAGACAGTGAAGAAAGATAACAAGAAGAAAATCAACTCCTTTGAAATATGGTGCTGGGGAAGAGTTATTCAGATACCATGAACTGCTAAAAAGACAAAGAAATGAGTTGAATAAATCAAGCATGAACTCTCTCTAGAAGCCAGGATAACTAAACTGAGACTGGCCATTTCATGAGAAGACATATAAAAGATAACATTCCAGATGGATAGACCCAGTCAAGGAAGCCACAGCCCTCAGTCTGCACGACCTGAGTTGTTGATGATAGGATGACTTGAGGTTTCTCATTCATGAGGTAACCATATGTTGAAGCTAACTTGAGGGCAACTGGTGTCCATGAACTGCAGGGAAATCCCCCCCCCCCGCCAGTATGCACTCTTCAGAGGAGGAAAAGACCTCACATTGAGCTCTAATAGTAAGGTTAATTGAACAGATTTCCACCTAGTTTTTATTTTACCTTTGATAAAGTAGCAATGTTTTCTTTCCCATTTATATAATAGAAGCAACGGCATTTACACCTCCCTTGTTATTTTTACTTTGGCTACCTCTCCCTTCTTATATGAACAGCAAAAGTTCTGTTCTCTGCTTTAAGCTTAGAACAAGCCTTCTGGAACTAGTATTTGTATTTGTGAGCTTTATTGTGGGAGCATGCTTTCAAGCTGTCAAAAACTAGTTGAACTCTCCCCAACTCAGTATATCAGTCCAGTGTAGGTGAAACAGTAAGGCTTTATTTCTGCAGTTGAATAGAAGTCATTAGGAAAGTGTCTTGGACTTTGGGGCGGAGGAGTGGGCACACACCAGTTCCTCCTCCCCCGGGACCCTTCCTGACCCACAGCTGTCTCCAGAGGCAGCTATGGGTCAGGCAGGGCCCATGGGGGGCAGAGGAGTTGGCAGGCACCTGTTCCTCTTCCCCCCAGACCTTTCCCTGCCCCTAGCTATCCCCCTGGAAACAGCTGAAGGCCAGTAAAGGTCTCTGGAAAGGAGCAACAGATGCATGCCAGTCACTCCTCCTCCCCCCGCCTTTTTCATGGCCTCCAGCTGTCTCAGAGATGCAGCTGAAGCTTGTGACTCCTTCTCCCCAGAGCCATTTTCCGGCTTCCAGGTATCTCGGAGGCCAGGAAAAGGCACATTCGAGCCCGTTCCTTCTTCTTCCTGGCCTGTGCCTGGCAAAATGGTGTCATGTGCCACCCATGGCATGTGTGTTATAGGTTTGCCATCACAGTTTTAGGGTTCCCCCACCCCACCCCGGCTGTCTCTTCCTGGCTTCTTTGACCATTGAAGCAAGTTGATGAAAAGCTAGTAAAGAGCACAGTAAAATTCCTCCTATGCATGCAGCTGGCATTCCTTTAGTGCAAGGTTCTCACTGAAGGCCAGTTTCATCCCAGACCCCTTTCCAAAGTCATAATAGACTTTCTTCTTCGTGGTCTCTGGTGGTTCTTGTTGAATCATACAAATGGGTTTCACTGCGCCTGCGCATGCTGTTCGGATACTTCTAGAATCACTGGGCAAAGTACACTTTGCAACATATAGAAACTTTTGGCGGTAACCCCGCCCCCCTCCTATAAAGCCCCGGTTCCCGCTCTTTTCCCCAGTTCCATTTTTTCCGCCGCGTTTGGCTTCTGTTTGGAACTTCGCTCGTGTTAGCTTGTTTTGGATCACTGGTTTTTTGACTCGGACTGTTTTTTGGACTTTGGCGTTTCTTCTTCCCCCGTGTACTGGACCTTTGGACTGTTGACCTTGATTTTGGACTTCGTTTGGTCTGTCGACCTCGGTAGCGATGTCTCCTCCGTTCAGAAGTGTGACATTTGCAGGGGAAAAGTGCCGGTGCAGGATCCCCACACCTCCTGCCTTTTTTTTCTCGGGAGGACCATGATGTGAAGTCCTGCTCCCTCTGCAAATCGATGTCCTCTCAGGCCAGGAAGAACCGGGAATCGCGGCTTACTTCAGCGATAGCCCAGGGTAAGATCCGGGAAGGGGATTTCGCCCGTCTTCGGCTCCTGTGGATCCTGTTTCGGCGGCTCTTTCCGCCAGAGATGGCCTGGCAAGTGCTCCCCCATCGACATCCGATCGTTCCAGGGGTCCCAACCCCGATGCAAATGTGGCCCGTGGATCTGACAAGCCCAGTGCCACCACCAAGCCCACCAGCACCCGCATAAATCTGGGTCTGTGGGTACGGCCGCCGCACGTCTTCATCTCGGAAACGGGATACCCCTGCTAAGACCTCGCAGCCGCGCATCGGAGCACAGGTCCTGTAAGGAAGTTCCGTCGGACCCGAAGGATGGATCAGGGACCGTCAAGGACAGCTCCTCCAAGGCGAAGGCTGCCCCCCTAAGGAGGATGCGCCCAGACCGGGTGGAAGGCTCACGGGTCGCCCATCCCCTTCTTTCCCCTGGATGCACCGCGGGGCTCCGCGTCATCCAAGAAAAGGAAAGCATCCGATTCCACATGGAGGCTACGGCTTCCAAGAAGGCAAAGCACGTCAAGGAGCACCCTCGCAAGGAGCTGAGGTGGTAAGGAGGTGGATCGTCCGGTTCGCCCTCGCATCCGACCGGATTCCCCGAGGCGGGACACCCTGACGGTTGCGTCGATAGACCTTCTCCCAGGGAGCTCAGCAAACTTCGTCGACCCCGGACCGTCGGCGAAACGACCGTTCCCTTTCTCCTCTCAAATGAGGAAGACTCCGGGACAGGCTCTCAAGATCTCCTTCTCGGGGTCTACCCTCGCGTTCTCATCCCCAGCGCTTCTTCTCCAGCGCGGAGTGAGCGACCCCCCAGGTCTCCATCGCCAGCCCCCCTGTCTCCTCTAACGGTGCCTGCCGATGATGGGCTGTTCTACGACTCCGCAGACCATTCTACCTAAAGGTGTCCAGGGACGTCGCGATGTCCAGGTGTGTTCAGGTGATCGCCCCCGTGATCGTCCCCGAGGTTTCGCAACCGGAGAGAAACGCCATCGGGACCCTGTCCCCGTTCCAGAGCTGCTTGCTTCAGCCGTCACGCGACCAGCTAGGAGAATATCGTTGTCAGCTGGACTCCTCCGATTCCGATGCGACGTTTCGGTCGGGACAGAAGACCCTTCAGATGTTGAAGACCTCCCGCGCCAGTCGCCGCAGGATCTTCACTACCCGGAGGCGGCCTCCCCATGGATGATGTTCGTTCCTTGCGGAACACATTATCAAGATGTCCAGGGCCCTGGACATTGATCTCGTGTACCGGAGGCAGAGCGCCGACCCAGTCGAACGTCGGGTCCATTGCCGGGTTCCAACCCCCCCGTGTGTTCCGTTTCTTCCATCTTTGGAAACGATCCTTAAGCGTTTTGGGACTCTCTTCTTCACCTCTTGGGCCTCCGCGGAAGATCGAGTCGCTGTACAGGTTGCGGCCCCCAATGCTCCGTGGCTCTATCCCCATCTGCCGCCAGAATTCAGCGATTAGTAAGGTGCCCAGCAGACCTCCACCCAACGCCAAAACACCTCCCCGGTGGATAAGGAAGCCAGGAAGATAGACGCCCTGGCCACAGAAGGCA
>NC_056524.1:150357571-150359749 GCF_019175285.1 Sceloporus undulatus | reverse complement strand
CCCCCCCCCTTCCTAAAATCCTGGCTACGTCCCTGCACACCCCTTACTTCATCTACACCCTGAAATCACTGCAACATCCAATTTTTAGCCCTTAACAGCCATCTCCAAGCAGAGCACACTGATGACCTTTCCTCTGCTGTTTGTTCCCAGAAGCTAATATCGAGAGTAACATCTTGGTAGATAAGACCCCAAGGGCCATCCAGTCCAACCCCATTCTGCCATGCAGGAACTCCCAATCAAAGCATCCCTGACAGATGGCCATCCAGCCCTGTTTAAAGACCTCCAAGGAAGGAGACTCCACTACACTCCGAGGGAGTGCATTCCACTGTTGAACAGCCCTTACTGTCAGGAGGTTCCTCCTAATGCTGACGCAGAGTCGCTTTTCCGACCGCTGGCATTTCCTGGTACAGCAAGATGATCAAATTGAGGCTGCCGTACTTTGGCCACGTCATGAGAAGGCGTGACTCCCTGGAAAAGACAATGATGCCAGGAAAGGGAAAGAGAAGCATAAAGAGAGGAAGGCTGCCTACTAGAAGGCCTCTGAGGGAGAGAGTAGGCTGGCCCAGTTCCATCAGGGGCTAGCCTGAAGAAAGAGGCTCCTCCCTCCCTAACTGTCATCTTTCAGTCTCTGAGGGAGAGAGAAGGCTGGCCCAGTTCCATCAGGGGCTAGCCTGAAGAAGAAGAAGAGCCCTCCCTCCGGTCCATCTGCCTTGGCCCAGGCCTGAGAGGGAGAGAAGAATGCTGGACCTGATTCCCTCCCCCCCCTCACCATTCCCTTCTCCTTTTGTGTCGTGTCTTTTAGATTGTAAGCCTGTGGGCAGGGAACTGTCTGTTATCCCCTCTATTGTAAACCGCTCGGATTCCCAGTGATTGGGCGGTATATAAATAAAACCTATTATTATTATTATTATTATTATTATTATTAGATGGCTGGACTCAATTCAGGAGGTCACAATTATGAATTTGCAGGGCCTGGGGTCTCTGGGGTGCCTCACCCACAGGGTTGCCATGAGTTGGGATCAACAACAACAAACAGCGGCAGGATCCAAACTGGAGCCCCTATTGCCAGGGCAAGAGCGATGCACATATATGCGCACAGAGACACGCATGTCAAAGGTTAATGTTTTGAGACACGCTGGCAATGTATGAGGTGCCGTGTCTGGTGGAAATACTTGTTTTCCACAAACCAAGAGCAACACCTACATCAAGGTGTCTCCTCAAAGTACCAGTCTGTTTGGAAGATCCTGCTATGAGCCCCAGAGAAGCTGGGGAACAGGATGCACTAGTCGCAGGGCAGCGATGGAGCATCTCTGCGGTCCATAGAGGCTCCAGTTGGGTGACCTGATGTCCTCCCTCCCAAGGAGGGAAGGCTCAGAAGGGGGGAATGGAGGACGCCCAAGGAAAAATGTAGGACATGAAGGACATGCCCAAATTTAATTAGATCCATTAATCATATAAATAAATGTGAATTTGCAATAAATGTAAATTAATGCTCCTTAGGCAGGAACAAGACTGAGAGGACTTCTGCAAAGTCTGTAAGTGTATTTATTTAAGTGGTGAATGAATAAATGCACCCATTACTACGCTTCTTAGTCCTGCTCAAGACTGAGGGGCTCCTCTTTGGGAGCAGAAATGGAGGACGCGTCCTGGAAAAGGAGGACGCGCCTAGCCCTGGTCCCTTCTCCATCCTCCCTATCCACCCCAGAGCCTTCCCCGTTCCCTCTTCCTCCTCCTCCTCACCGGCGTCCCGGCGCTACGTCTCCCCGGAGGAACCTCGGGGCGCAGGTCTGCGTTGCCTGCGTCTCCTCCGACGCTGCTGCTGCTGCTGCTGCTTCTGCCGCGCCCCCTCCTCCTTCCCCATCACCCTCCTCCTCAGCGGCGGCAGCAGCACCAAGAGCAGCGGACGTCGACTGGAGAGCGAGCCCAGGCCAGACACGCAGCCAACTGCCCAGCGCGTCATCAACAGCCCCTGACGTAAGCGGAAGGGGCGGGGCCCCAACTGGCACCGCTTCCGTGAAAAGGGAGCCCGAGAATACAAGGTTCGGCGGGAGGGAGGTGCCAAGCAAGCCCCGCCCACTTTCCTCTCCCGCTCGCCCCAGGAGGGCGTGGCTGAGAAAAACGGAGGCGCCCCAAGCCCCGCCCACTTTCCCCTCCCGCTCTCTACAGGAGGGCGTGGCT
>NC_056524.1:150356152-150357471 GCF_019175285.1 Sceloporus undulatus | reverse complement strand
GCACTATAAGAAGTGTTTAGTGTGGTAATAAAATAACAGAGAAGGCTAAATGTCTCACAAAACTGTCAGTTCCCAGAATTCCTTTAGCATTGAGTCAGAACAGTTAGAGCAGTCTCGAACTGGATTATTTCTGCAAAGGGTTTTGCTTTACACAGATTGCGAACTAGACACCCTTCTATGAGGAGAAAGAAATAATCTGTCAGGAAGATCCTCTTTGCTTATGAATGGGTTTGACCAGAGGATGTGTAGAATTGCAAATGTTATGCGCTGAGGAAGAGCATCTCCAGAGCATCAGGCTGCTTCACTTTAGAAATACAAATCGATACATGCAGCAAAAGGCCTGATCTGCCAAATATTTACACTGTGGTGGAATTAAAAAATATAGCCATGTTAGTCTGTAGAATCAGTATCGAGAGAGATCTTGTAGCACATTTGAGACTTAACTGAAATAAAGAAATTGACTTCATAGACTTCAGTCTACTTCCTCAGGTGCATTTGGATCTGAGGAAATTTGGACTAAATGCTTCTGAGAAAAGTAGGGACTGAAGTCTATGAAAGCTCATGCTGCCAATTTCTTTCTTTCAGTTATGTCTCAAAGGTGCTACAAGATCTCTGTTAAGTATTTACACTGTGTGTAATTACCTCTTTTAAGTAAATGAATGAGTGTTTCACAAACAAATGATATGTAGGTTCTCTAGAGTTAAGGTGTGATTTCTTGTAGTAAGGCAACAGCCTTCTTGTATGCTTTCAATGAGTCCTTTCTGACTTAATGGCCAACACTCTCCTGGGGTTTTCTTGGCAAGATTGGTTCAGAGGGTGGTCCCCATTGCAGTCCTGTTTATTAATTGTTATCTAGTTGGCTTCAGCATAGATAACATAGATATTTTATTTACAGCCATAGACCAATAAACGTATAACATATAAGGTGGTTCAATTCGGCACACCAGCAATTAAAATACAAAGAACTATGATTAGCGCTAGAGAACAGATGACATAGAAAGATATTCTTACTAACTGCTATACTGTATGTCTTTTTGAAAGTTTTAATACTCAGCATATAGCATCCCAATGAACTTGAGGCATCCAAGACACACTCTATGATTAACAGACTTGAAAACTTTAAGGGTGGCTTCCTTGACTGAATCGATCTACCTGTAGATCCTCCCTCTGTTCCTACTATCTTCTGCTTTACCAAGCTATTTAGGCCTGTTACAGACAGCCAAAATAAAGCTACTTCGAGTCACAGTGGAGGTATGGTGTTTCAATGATGCATGCGTCCTAAGAGTCCAGAAGTCGCACCAAAGCCATGCTCCTGGAGC
>NC_056524.1:150355748-150356052 GCF_019175285.1 Sceloporus undulatus | reverse complement strand
GAGATATATCTCTATAACAGTATACAGTGCTACCTTTAGTCAGATCAGTGCTTCTCAATTATTTTCTGTCATGCCCCCCCTAGGAAGAAGAAAACATTTCGCGCCCCCCCCGCGCGACTGTAAATAGTATCATTTGCATTTGAGGCAGAACAGGCAGCCTCTTGTGCCGGCAAACTACATGTCCCACTCACAAGCACGCTTAGCATTTGAAACAGAACAGGCAGCCTCTTGTGCCGGCAAACTACATGTCCCACTCACAAGCACGCTTAGCATTTGAAACAGAACAGGCAGCCTCTTGTGCCGG
>NC_056524.1:150355347-150355738 GCF_019175285.1 Sceloporus undulatus | reverse complement strand
TAAACTACATGTCCCACTCACAAGCACGCTTAGCATTTGAGGCAGAACAGGCATTCTCCTGGAGGGTTTCCCACAGGGTTGCCATAAGCCAGAAATTCTGACACACTCCAGCTCCCAGAATTCCATAGCCTTGAGACACAGAAGAGTTGGGCTTTGAGTTCTGGTCCCCACAACACACTCCAGCTCCCAGAATTCCATAGCCTTGAGACACAGAAGAGTCGGGCTTTGAGTTCTGGTCCCCACAACACACTCCAGCTCCCAGAATTCCATAGCCTTGAGTCAGAAAAGATTTAAAGCATTGCCAGCCAAACTGGGTTACTTCTCCAGTGTGGATGCAGCGTGATGGGCTCCCTCCTGGGCTCCCTTTTGCCTCCCCCTCAGCCCCCCCCCC
>NC_056524.1:150351724-150355247 GCF_019175285.1 Sceloporus undulatus | reverse complement strand
TTTGCCTCCCCCTCAGCCCCCCCCCATGGCCCCCACAAGTCCTGCCTTCCCTCTTGTTGGGAAATGCAGGCCTGGCCAAGGGGGGAGTTGGGCACACAACAACAACAACAACAACAACAGAGGAGGAGGGGGAGGGGGAGAAAAAAGAAGGGAAAGGAGAAGGAGGGAAAGAGGCACAGCAGGAAAAAAGAGAAAGCAGCTTGCCTGCAAAGCCCTCTCCAGGCTCCAGCCTTGGGCCCGGGCCCCGCGCGAGGCTCGAAAGAGAGGAAGCTCCTCCTCCTCAGGCTGGCCGGCCAATGGGGAAGACTGGAGCTGGGGCAGGCTCCTGGAGCAGGCTGTCCAGCCATTGGCCAGGCAGCCTGAATGGCAAGAGCCTCGCGCCCCCCCTTACAGAGCCTCGCGCCCCCCCAGGGGGGCGCGCCCCACTATTTGAGAAACGCTGAGTCAGATCAATAGTCAGTTTACTAAAGTATTGTTTGTTCTGACTGACAACAGCTCTCAGTCAGCTTCTTCATAAAATCTCAGAGGACATGCCAGAAATTGAACGGGTTCTGCATGTAAAACTTGAAATGTGGCCTCTTCTTTTAATTTGGCCACAAGGAAAGTTACTGCTTGCCCTAGTCATATTACTAGGTCACCAAGCCCCAGCCCTGCTGGTTAAGAAACCAAGAATAATGCCTGATCAGCTTTTGGGACTACACACCTAGAATCCCTCAGCCAGGAGCAGCCATTCTAGTGGAGGGATTCTGGGAGTTCGATTCCAAAAAGATTACTTTTCTGACACCTGAAAATATACACCAAATGATTGCAAGTCAATTCTCATCCAGTAGAAGTCAACAGTTTTAAAAAATGTTCCTCAAACATCTGTAGACATATTTACTTGGAAACAAAGCACAATGAAATGGCAGTTTGAGAGGCAGATAATCAAGCGTCATTTACAACAGGGACAGGGCATTTCCCTTCTGAGCAGGAGAGCTATGTGGAAAGTGTGTATGTGCCATATATTTGCATATAGCTTTTTGATTTCCTCCACAACCCCATGTTTTAGTTTGTTTTTATTTTATATTTTTGTATTTTATCAAACTTGTTTTTATTCAACTTTTATGTGTCTCAACCCTCTAGCTAATTTTATATGAGTTTTAGGAGTGATCCAGTTTTACTTTGTGTGTACTTTGATATTCTGATATTTGCATTTTACCATTGATATGGTCAATTGACTAATCAGTAAACTTGTTGTTGTTGTTGTATGTAAGGTAATTTTATATTTTCTGTGGTGTGAAGCTTATTGGATAGAGGGTTATTACAGTTTGCATTTTAAGAAAACTAGCTAGACTTTCCGGACTGCAAAGAGCTGCCTATTACAACTGTATTTCTGAGTGGACCTTTTGGAAAATTTGTATTTGAAAATTTAAAAGGTTTCTCGGCCATTTGCTGGGAAAATGTATTTTTAGAATGCAGAATCTCTTTAATTTAGAGAAATAACATGTAAATGTATTGATTTTGACTCTGGGGTGAAGCAGATGGGGCTAAAGGAGTGGCCAGAGGTCGCTCCTGTCAGCTCAGATGCCATGGTTCTGAACAGGCTGCTAAACGGAGCGGTAAGAAATCGCACCTTTCACAATTGGTTTTGGGTTGCGTTCGACAGCCCTTCCACATCCTCTGCATGGCTTGTGAGCAATCAGGGGGCGTGCATGCATTATGTGCCTCCCCTGGCGCCCCTGGATTGGCCTGACAGCAGCCCTTTTAAGCCATCTGTTGGAGGCCTTGGTTCCTTTACTTTGGCTCTTCTGCAAATATGGCTCTAGTAGTGCTCATGGGAGAGGGGTAGTTCTGTAATCTCATCTTTGGGTATTGCTTGTTGTATTAGTGTGCTGCAATCCTTAGGATGAAATAACAGACAATTTTTATTTTGCAGTGAAAATGTGCTTTTTGGAATGGGAAATCCCCTCCTTGATATCTGTGCAGTGGTGGACAAGGACTTCCTTGACAAGTGAGTATTGAACCTTTCCCATCTTTAATTTAGAGTTTTGGCATTATTTTAAAGGTATGTTAAATTTGCTAGGCGTGGAGTTTTATTAAACATTCTATCTAGTGAGCCAAAAATATCATGGATGTGTTTCAACATGACAAATCAGGGATTTGTAGGAACCCTGGATTGTCATTAATGAGCAACATGTTACTCTGCGCTAAATGATCTTCTCTCATTTGTAGTAGGAACAGCAAAACAAAACAGATAGCTTCCCTTCAGTTTGATTTATTGCAGGATTGGGATTCATGTAGCTGCCCAGATACTATGGACTGCAGCTTCTAATAGTTCTAGCAAGCATAGCCAATGCTAAAGAGTTCTGGGAGTTGCAGTCCAAAAAAAAAGGACTGCTTGATTCCCACCTTAATTTCTTTTGTTTTGTCTACCAGTGGACAACGTTCCTTCTTTTGTTTGTTCAATCGCAAGAAGCTAGAGATATAATTTTGGATTTCAGTCAACCATTTCGATTTTAATAATGTTTTTTGTAAGCCTTTTATTATGCCCCTTGGACTGACATGTGTACATGGCCCATTCTCTTGCAATTTAGAGTTAAGATTTTATAATCTGTCATTTGTGTCATGAAAACCTGTCTGCTTTGGGATTTAAAAACTAATACTCATCCTTAACCTAGACTATTTGAATTGCTGTTCCTCTGAAATATTCAAATATGTATGTACTACAGATTAGGGAAGCAATTTCTTATCTTTCTCAAGCTGCAATACACTTTTTGAAATCATACAGGTTTAGTATCCCTTATCCAGAATCCCAAAGTCCAAAAATCCAAAATCCAGAATTGTCCACATGGGTGGCTGCGATAGTTACACCTTTGCTTTCTGATTGTTTAGTGTACACAAACTTTGTTTCATGCACATAATTATTTTAAAAATTCTTTATGAAATTACCTATATTTAAAAGGTATATATGAAAATTAAAGTAATTTCATGTTTAATTTTGGGTCTTACCTCCAAGATATTTCAACACGAACCTGCCAGGGCCCTATGATCTTCAGAGGAACGCTTTCTATTGGTCCCAATGAGGACATGGGAGAGAGCTTTCTCAGTGGCTGTTCCCACCCTTTGGAATCCCATTCCACAGGATATTAGCAAGTAAAAACATTTTTATTCAGGAAGGTTTTAATATATAATCATGACAGGGTGGCTTATATATATGGGTTGTGTATTTTAATTATGTTTTTTTACATATGTAATTTTATACTGTCTTTACATCAGTGTTTTTAATTATTTTAAAACTTTTATTGTACAGTTTTTAAAAATGTTTTTATTTGTGAACCACCTTGGGTCCGTTTCTAGCAGAAAGGCAGCATATAAATTTATTTTCATATAAATGAAAATAAATACGCAAATATTCCCATATCTGAAAGAAAAAACCCCCTCTAAATCCAAAGTATTTCAGATAAAGGAGACTCGGGCCCTGTACAGACAGGCCAAAATAAAGCTGCTTCGGGTCACTTTGGAGGTATGCGGTTTAAATTATGCA
>NC_056524.1:150342700-150351624 GCF_019175285.1 Sceloporus undulatus | reverse complement strand
AGGAAGCTTCTCTCACTGAAGAAATAATTTTTAAAATTGTATCCAGGCTTCCTAAACCAAGAAGAACACCCAGTCAGACTGCCCTCTGAAACTCAAGAAAAATGTCTGACATCTCTTTACTATACAGCAGTATATTTAAAAATGTGTGTTGTGTGTGTAATCGTCTATACATGTTCCTACACCTCCTCCCACAATGTACTTTCTGTAAGCTGTGAATGATAGGACATCAAGTCCTCGCATACTAAAGGCTTCCATTCTTTTTTTTAAAACCCATCTGTTCTGTGTCCCTTAAAGGCAAAGTTATATACATAATTGGTTTCAGTAAACCAGCCTTTGCCCAAGATATCCTAAACAACATACTCAGCTGAGTACGCATATAGAAGATTTGAAGCTTCAAATATTTTTAGAGACATTGGCCTGTTACAGATTGCCAAAATAAAGCTGCTTGGGGTCTCTTTGGAGGTATGCTATTTAAACGATGCATGGGGTCCTAAGAGTCCGGAGGTCGCGCCAAAGCCACACTCCATTCCTAAGCACTGGAGTGCAGCTTTGGTGCAGCTTCTGGATTCTTAGGATGCATGCATCGTTTAAACAACATAGCTCCAAAGAGACCTGAAGCAGCTTTATTTTGGCAGTCTGTAACAGGCCAATATAATCAAATTTCGTATATATAATGCAACTGGCAAATTTGTATACAACACACATTAATTTGCATATAATCCAAGGGGAATCCTGTATCTCTACCCCTTTTCCATTTACTATAATTTGTGTTGTGTAGTAGTTATAGTGCTGGATGAAGACTGCAAAGGAGTATGTCCAAATCTTCATTAAACCAAGAAGTTCACAGGATATCGTCAGCTTAATCACCATGTTACAACATAACCAACTTCACCAGTTTAGTGTGAGAATAAAATGTCAGGGGAAAAACATACATACCACCTTTAGTTGCCAGAAGAAAAGATGAGTATCAGTGAATAAATGAACCAAACAAACATGAGACAGTCTGGGGTGTGTGACTTTAAACATTGCTATTTTAGATGCACGCTCTTTTCAACATTAAAAATATAAGGGATATGTATTTTTTCAGAGTTAAAGACAAACAGCACAAATAAATGTATGAGTGTGTCTATTCTGTAAATTTTACTTTTACATTTTTTTTAACATGTCAAAATCTCTAAAATAAAGTTTACGCATCAACATTTTGAAGCTTCACGTTTCAGCATCTCCAAAGATAAAATGCAGGACTTAGAGGAAATTTCAAGCTGTAGTAAATGAAAGGCAGTTTTTTTAAAATTTGAGGGCTTTTCAAAAAACACATGGGAAAAGCTGGCCGACTTAACTGAAAAGGGAAAAAAGTCTTTAAATCACAAATCTTAAGAGCTAATGTTTTAGCCTTACTTTTGTACCGATGTTACTTTTTCCATCTTGTTCCAATAATGTTTAAATGCAAACATGTGTGGAAAATGTTCTTTTGGCGTCTATCAAACTGACATGTAAGTGCATTTTTTCAACCTCTAACGTTTGTGGTAAAATATTTCAAAGCTATGAACCTTAAAAATCTAACAGGCAAATTGTGTCTTTCATATATTAACATTTGGTCTTCATAATACGGAACCTGTTTGGAATTACTGACTTCTGATTTAGTTGCTATTTGTTTAGAAGAGGTGGTTTGGAAAATACAATACTAGTTTGAGGTTATTCTAGTTTGCAGTAATAAATACTTTCAAGAGGAGTTGCTCTTTTCAGAATAATTCTACAGAAAAGAATCAGTTATTTTGAAGTAGAGCAGACACACAATCCTAAATATAGTCACTCTCTTAATGATATTAGTTGTAAATCATAATAATTTTTAGTCTTAAGAGGGTTCTCATTTCATTCCTAGCCAATCATTCCTAAGCAATCTAGAAAATGAGGAAGTAAGACCATTTCATCACAACTCAAAATTAGATTCCACAGAAGCTTATTCTAAGAAAGTGTGCACAGGATGACAATCTTAGGGTAGCAACAGTGTACATTGCACTTTACAAGAATAAGCCTTTTTATCAAGTAACAGCCACTGTTCCTTGATTTGTGTTTTTTAAAAAATGATGTCATGTCTCTCTATGAATGAATAGGTGGCTAATTGCACAGGGCTACACAGTTCTTACCAGAAGCTAAGCATTCGTAACACACAGCTCTACTATTCAGAGTAAAAACAAGTACAATAAATACAATGGTCAAGCTGAATACCCAACAAAGTCTTCCCAGCTTTCATTTACTGCTCTTCTGCCTGCAAACACAACACTCTAAACAGTCAAAAATTGTTATGCTTTTCAGCAATTAGTTGGCTCCAATGAATGATATTTCATTAGCTCTATGTAATAAGTATATCTGAGTAATTAACCATTTTCCCTTCAGCAGTTTCTCACTCTAAATCCATTTTCATCTGCCTTCAGGTGGGATTTAGATTTACCAAGACTCAGTATCTCTGTAGAGGCAGCAATTAAGATGGTCTGCCCCAGAAGGCATATGGATTCAGATGGATCTGATGGCTCTTCAGGAGTTTCCTGTTGCTTTGACAGGTTATCTTTTTGACACTCTGACTGATCTCTAGATGGAATCATAGAATCACAGAATCGGAAGAGACCACAAGGCCCATCCAGTCCAACCTCCCTGCCATGCAGGAACACAGAATCAAAGCATTCCTGACAGATGGCCATCCAGCCTCTGTTTAAAAATCTCCAAAGAAGGAGACTTCACCACACTCCAAAGCAGCATGTTCCACTGTTGAACATAAGAATATAAATTACTTAGCATTTATATCCATAGCTTGGGGGGTAGTAATCATGTGTTTTTGTCTTGTCCTATAAATCCCTTATGTGTAGTTCTTACATATAGATGTCCAATGTGCTAATAAAATAAATATTTTAAAAAGGTATTTGCAAACAGAGCAACATCTAAGTCAACGCACTATTCACTGCTACTATAAGATTTAAAATTCTGCATCTGTGCTTCCAAGTCTTAGCAGTTAGATAATATGTTAGATGATATTCAATGACATAAAAGGCTCCAGCAATTCATGAAGGTCATTCTACTCCCCTTAAGAAATCAGTTCAGGAACACTGCTGGAGTGGGCTTGTTCAGTTGTCAGCTGTTGGATGCTACTTTTAATATGGCAACCTGGTTTGAATTATGATTGTTACTAGTCTTCTTACTGTTTTTACAGTTTGGCAGCTATCTAGGACAAGAAAACAGGGCATTTGTTTCCATATAATAATTTAATAAATACAGAGATTAAGGCTGAAAACAGGAGTGTCATGACGCCCTTTTGTGTTCCAAATCAGGGTCTGCGGCAACATTTTTCAAGCACAAAAATATGCAACAAAATGCCGCTCCTTTTTGTGCCAGAAAAAAGGCACCTCTTTTGCCGCCACCATGGTTCTTCCCTACTCCTGTAGTGTGCGGTATCTAATCACTGTGGCACAGGAGTGTTCCCCTGCTGCCCGCTGTCTGGTTGGTGTGCGGTGTGACTCCGGCTTGGGGGTGGAGTCAGGGCATGCGGCATGCAGTCACCACACCCCCATGCCACCCCCAAACCAGCTCTTACTGCTGGTCTGATTTCCCCCTAAGCCTGCCTTTCAGTTAAATGCCTAAATCCAACCAAATGCCAGTTGAGTAAAAAATCATTTAAAAAAAGTTATGTTGGATTGTGTTGTTGTGATATCAGTAATGATGTGCTGTACAGATATGAAAACTGATGCTACAAGGAGATACTAATACTAATACTAATAATATTTTTTATTTGTATACCACTTTTCCTTCAGATCAAAGCGGTTCACAACATACAAGCTACATGTCACACGCTATAGCAATACAATACATCAACAGTGACATCAGCAATACTAGAAGTCTAATTTGATACAGAACAGCTACAGTAAATAGATGGGGTTTTTGGATGCCCTCAGAACATTCAGGATCTCATCTGGTACTAATGACAGAGGTGGAGTTGCTGCATAGTGAGCTAGAACTGGGTTCTGAAGTCTCTCATAGATATAAGGTATAAGAAAATAAAGGTACATGGGAAGCTGAATAAACTGGTGGTGTAAGAGGTGTAGCAAAGTGAACAGCCATGGCTGAAGAGGCAGCCATCACAGTGTGATGAAAATGTAGAGTGTCCCTTACTCCCAAATCTTAAACACCATATTCATTATGGGTGGGAAAAGAGAGAGGAGAGAGCCTGTGGAAGATCACATTTTTCATGGCTGCTATTTCAACTCCTGTCCCACTGCAATATACATGATACTCCCTGTTGCTGCAAGATGCAAAGATGTCTATCTGAGGAACTCCCAATGCTTAGTTAGTAAGTGTCTCCTGGAACTTCATTTTTCGTTTCCCACTTGATGTAACAGGAAACAGGTGCTTACTATCAACATAGGAAATGCCAACTAAAGCTGCAGTTTCATCTACTTTACTCAGTCAAATCACTATGAAAATGTGTTTCATTAAGAACAACATTCCCCAAGCACATTTGATACTGATAATATGAAAACATCACACAATAGATTTTAAACTATATTCTTCTGCAATCTTAATTAAGTATATCAATCTGCTTGAAGAAAACATCTTTATATCTTCAAAGGGTAGGCACATATTTTCTTGCAGTAATAGCGAGTTAGATCCAGAGAAACACCAGCAGAAAGAAATAGGTGGAAGATTACTATCTCTACACTCCTACCAGTCTGTTATAAAGCCTCTCTCAAAGACTGAAGAGCTTCTAAAAGAGTATAACTTAGCAGACTGAACAATAATGTATGGATGTGGGCAGACAATACCTTGGTTTAAATATTCTAAAGAACATGCTAAAGAACATGTGAGAATGTCTATTTGCATTATACACATACTTTTCTATTAATTCTGATGATGGAGGGGGAGAGAATAAAAGGTGATCACAGAGTGGTATTTTATTTATTATGTATAGATAAATCCCACCATGGGTGCTACTTTTTGTGGTTTTTTTTTGTGGTGGAGGGACTGTATTCTCCTATGAGGCAAGAGGCATGCTGCTCAGGCAGGCTTTTTGATGCAGGAGCAGACTGAGGTGACAAAACAGCTAATGGGCAGCAGAAGTCCCAAAGGGGGTGTACTGATGGAGAATCCTAAGAAACAAAGTCAGTGGCACTATAGTTAACATGACTAGCACTGCACCGAAGTCGCTTCTTTAAGTGTCCAGACATAAATTTAGACCAGAAGAGGTTGGTTTCTACCAGGCACAGGGAAGGGCTTGCAGAAAGCGCCACTGCGTACCAAGCCCAATATCAGGGGGGTAGGCAACCTTTTTGGAGCCGGGGGCGCGGTTGCCTGTCCCTCAGCCAACTGGCCAAAGCCAACAAAAATACAATCCCTAATATAATGTAAATACATTTTTTAAAAAATATTTAAATCAATAAATACAACCGCGGGAAAATGTTAGGACAACATTTTTCAAAATGGTTGGACACTTTTTTTAATAAAAAGTTGGGAGGAGCACGCACAAAATTTGCTGATTTTTGTTAAAAAATGTTATATAATGCCTGTTTCTGAGGAGGTCTCACAGACAATTTGCCCCTGCCGCTGGAGGGCCAAAGGCCCCGCGTCGGCACCGTCGGCCAGGCGACCAGGGCTGGGGCCGGTCCCACGGCCTCGCTGGGCCACATCCGGCCCACGGGCGCAGCGTTTGCCTACCCCCTGCCCCAAGATGCACCACAGGTCCTCTTTGTGGCCTTGTCATATCTATCCCAGAACTGAACGAAGACGAGCCTTGGACTAATACTTTTTAACTTGTTGGACATCTTTGTGCCCATATTCCAATTTTGTATCTGTTTTCTGGTGTTGAAACCCATTGTGCTGTGCCTAGCAGAGCCAATTTGGTTGGCCAAGCTTTACAAACTCAAGTCCTGCTACATGGCCAAGAGATCATTATCTCGCTTTGCCCACCCAACGTATGGGCTTTGGAACGGAAGACAATGAGCTACCTCGTCCAATCTTTATTCCCACTTTTACAGTCATTCCCTTCATTATCCACTGGGGCGATCTGTTGACCCTAGCCCCCCCCCCGCCCCCGCAAATAAGGAAAAGACACACGGACTTCAAGTCCTGTTTTTTCCCTAATGCCTTGCATCCCTACCCTCCATTCATACACACGGCTTGCCCTCTGTAGAAGCTCGAACGCGATAAGAAGAGGAGAGCGCCACTGTGTACAGGCAAAACAGCTTCTTCCCTGAGTATTTTGGGGTAACATGCCCATGCAGGCCATGGTATAGTAATTCAAAATCTTGACAAGATGAGAGTAGTGGCTTAGTAAGAACTTCGCTACTCATTTAGATCCAGTTTCTTCCACTCATTGACTGGCATCGGAGTGGAGTCCTTCAGAACATCTGGGGAGGGGTTTTGCATCACACAATGATTCAGAATTTGGCGTTTAGAGGTTGGGCAAGCCAAGCCCATATCAGAGTCGTTGACACCTATAAAGGGATGTCAGTCCTTGATGGACCTGGGTGGGTTTGGAGGAGTGCGGGCAGCCCAGATTTGTACCGGATGACCTGGACAAGGTATGGTAGCATAGGTGAGCGGCAGCAAGTACACGTAGTCTGGATGTTTGTGGGACAACCATCATTGAGGCTATGATCTGTGGTGGCGGAAAGATCTAGCGACTTCACCATTCTCATAATGCTGATCAATGATGGCCTCCAACCATTTTGGGTAGGAAGGTGGGATCTAGTGGCCTTCCAATGAAGTTAGAATAAGACATAAAATCAGGGGTTGCGCGAAGCTGAGGTCAGATGGGTTTTGTAACACCTGAGGCAATTCTAGGGAGGTTCTACATGTCCTCTGCACAGGCACATTTGCGGGTTTGATTCCACCACGGATCACAATGAAGAACTGGTGGTTTCGGCTTGGGAAGGCCACTCCTTATACAGGGTCCTGCTGAGGTAATTGGGGGCTTACTGCCAAACTGCCCTCATGGTAAACACTTTAGAAGATTTTTTTTTTAAAAATACGCTGTTGAATGGTGCAGGATAACCCATCTGTGTTCGAGAGAGACCAGAGAGCACCAGGAAACTATGGGATTGCCTCTTCTATTAAAAGCGACCACCACATCCTGTATTATCTTAATGTGTAACTTGCACTCAACGACAGAATTATGAGCGAAAAGAGAAACAGAATGGTTTTCCATGTGGTAAGGAAGTCAGGCAGGCAAAGCTGCCTTAGTGACCGCCTATCACTTTCCGCTTGTACCACGGAAACATACTCATACATAAAGCTGGTTTAGATTGGATGAAAGAGGTATGGCACTGTGGAAGACGGAACACTTAAAACAATTTTCAGTATGACAGATGGCACCATATGGCTAACGAAAACTTGAAACTGAAGGGAATAGAAAGTACAAACAAAGGCACGGTTTGAGTTTTGAACAACACTAGGAAGAAAACAAAATTAAAGACCATGGGTGATATACATAACCTGTAAAGCAGACCATGGGAAGGACACTGAAAATGTCAAAGCTGTCCCTACACTCTTGGCTCAGTCATGAATGAAAACCGCGACTGCAATCAAGAAATCAGAAAAAGACTGGAGGACTTGGAATAGCAGATATGAAGGAACTACGACAAGATCGTTCTGCCAAACCCCCCCGGTGCTAAAGAGTGTTATCACATGAATGCCACAGCCACGCCTTGTTCCATGCCACTGTATTGTCAGATTTCTCTGTATGGTTGATGAAAGCCATATTGGTATGATGCCATTCATCTCATTTTCAATGTGATGCAATGATTCCAAGCTTGCATAATATACAGTCGAGCCCTCCATGATCTATGTTTCAGCCGCCCACAGCGTCGAAAATAATTGTTTTTAAATACCTATATAAGGAAACCGCTATTTTTACTACCCTGATTGTATGTAATGGGACTTGAGCATCCACATATGTTTGGTATCACCAGGGACGTGGGGTTGGACAACTCCCAGTGGATACCAAGGGCCCCATGTGGAGTTTTATGGCTTTTGCAGTTGGCACAGTACAGTAAAAAGCATTGCGGCCTTTTTGCCTTTTTGAATTTGGATTTTTATTGTATTTCATTTGGAAATGTGGTGGGTAGAGACGAGCTCTGCAGATACCATAGACTACACAGATACAAATAATCAGTTGTAGACGGCAAATCAGACCTGTGAACTGTCCCCAGATGCCATGACGACTACACTGAGGGACTGTCACATTTCATAAGACAACATGAAATCGCCTTAAACTCGAAGCAAATGGTTGATCAACTACACTTACACTGATACTACACTGAGTATCATAATGATGCTATCCACCTGGAGAAGTTGGAAATCTTTCTCCCAGGCTCAGTTTTCAACTAACTTTGAAGCTTATGTTTTGCATTTGAAAATTACAATAGCCAAAGCAGCAACTAAATTTTTGTGATTTCAATCGCTGTAACAAAGGAATTAAGGACCCACAGAGAAAACTGAAATTACGGAACAATCCTTAATCGGTAGTGCTGCTTAGATGCGCTTTCTGTTGCTGGTTTGGTCTAAGGGAACTGATAATATAGTTAATGCTTATTTGTTTTGTGTTGTGTGTTCTTTACCAATACCCAACTGCAAAGCAAGTTAAAAGCAGAAGAAGCAGGACAAATTAACAAGACCCTACACTACAAGTGCAGCCATACACTATGCCCACACCGCATACAGTACATACAGTGTGCCCACAATTTTGGCAGTAGCTAGGCCATGTCAGACAGTGTCTGCGGGATCCCCCTGTCCTATTATGTATCAATTGTGGCACACTGCAACAGGGCTAGCTGAGTACTGTCCTGCCCCCAATGCTTGATTATCATAAGGCTTTGTAGCATGCCACAGTATTTTCTCATGCTATGGGAGGCCCTGGAAAACTGAACCCCTGTGATTGG
>NC_056524.1:150339701-150342675 GCF_019175285.1 Sceloporus undulatus | reverse complement strand
GGGGGGGGGGGGAATTTTAGAGGAAGTTTCCCTTCTCCAAGAAGGCTTACCCAAAGGTCATCCAGTGCATTTTCAGTGCTGAGCGAAGTTTATAAAATTCCCATCAGAAAAAATTATTTTTCTCCCCCCCCCCTTTCTGTTACTCATTTAAATCAGTGATTTATTATATGGGCTAGTGTTAATAGTCTATTGAAAAATTATTTCAGAAGGTTAGACTAGAGTGGCGCAGTGGTTAAATGCCTGAACTGCAGCCACTCACTCAAAACCACAAGGTTGCGAGTTCAAGACCAGCAAAAGGGCTCAAGCTTGACTCAGGCTTGCATCCTTCTGAGGTCACTAAAATGAGTACCCACATTGTTGGGGGCAAATTAGCTTGCAGTTGTAAACCGTTTAGACACTGCTTAGGTGGTATGAAGCGGTATATAAATGAAGCTTGTTTGTTTTGTTTGTTTGTTTTTAATTAGTGAATAAATGTATGTGTATGTCCCTACAAGTCATCTGTCGACTTATGGTATGCATGAATTTCATGTTTGTTGTTAACTGCCCTCAAGTCATCCTTGTCTGATGGCAACCCTATGGATGAGACATTGCTAAGAGCCTCTATCCTCCACTGCCCTGCTAAGGTCTTGCAGATTCAGCTCTGTGGTCTACTTAATAGAGTCCATCCATCTGGCATGCATTCTGCATCTCTCTTCTTCTACCTTTCCTAGCATTGTTGTCTTTTCTAATGAGTCGTGACTTCTCATGATGTGACCAGAGTATGACTGCCTGAGTCTTATCATCTTGGCTTCCATGGAGAGTTCAGGCTTTATCTTCTCAAGGACTCATTTGTTTCTCTTCTTGGCTGTCCATAGTATCCTCAGCACTCTTCTCCAGCATCACATCTCAAATGAGTTTATTTTCGTCCTGCCCACTTTCTTTATTGTCCAGCTCTCACATCCATACATGGTGATGGGGAATATAATGGCTTGGGCGATTCTAACTTTAGTGCTTTGTTGTATATCTTTATACTTTAGAACCTTCTATCGTTCTTTAATAGCTGCCCTTCCCATTACCAGTTTTCTGGTTTCTTGACTGCAGTCTCCATTCTGATCAGTATTTGGGAAATATTTTACTATTTCAATTTACTCATTATCTAGGCTGATGTTATGTAGATCCTCTGGAGACATTGTTTTTGTATTCTTTATGTTCAGTAAACTTCAGCCTGCTTTTGCACTTTCTTATTTATCTTTTAATAATAATAGGATTTATTTATATATACCATCCAATCACTAGTAATGGTTCCAAGTTTTTGATATTTTCATAAATTCTGATAATTTCATAGTTTTTTCTTACCCACTCAGAGTTGGTTTGCTAGCTCCTTCCTTTGAAATATAGCCAATATTAATTGGTGATCCTCCATCCAAGCACTAACCACGGCTGACCCTGCTGAGCTTCCAAGATCGGACAGGATCTAGTGCATTTAGGATATAGTGAAGCTTATATCAGGCTTCTTAATTATCACAGTTTTACATGATGTAATCGTAATTTTAGGCCAGTATTTATTAGACCAAACTTATTTATTAATCCAAACAAATTCCAAAACAAAGATATGTTTTTATATTTTCTGAAGCTTTTTTATCCACCAATTCAAGCATCCATGGCGTTGTTAAAATACTTTTAAAATGTATAAATTCCAAAAGCAAACCTTAATTTGCCATTTTAAATAAGAGAACACCCTTTTACTGTGCCACTGATTCAATGGTGATTTCAGGATCCACGGATTTGGTTTCCAAGAGGGGTCCTGGAACCGAACTGCAGCGGATACCACAACGGCCTACTGTACTAGACAATTTAAAGCTGCTGAAAAATTGGGAAGGCAGAGGATAATTAGGACTTCTTCTCTATTGCCAAACTGGGTTGTTTGGAGGGTTATGCCACCGCCATTGGCTTGTCCTTTCCTTCTCTTGCTTCCTTCTCTATAACTCACAAAGCACCCCCCTTTTTTTTTTTTTTTTTACCCAAGCCTCTTCCTAGCACAACATCTATTTCTACTTCTTAATACCTCAGTCTTTTGCAATAGTGATTGCAAATTTGTACTGGATTTGCCAGTACTTTCTTCATCGCTCTACAGTATCAGAACACAGCTTGATTCTGCCAGGAAAAGGTGTTCCTGTTCAGAGTTTCCAGCCACGCCATTCCTTCTTGAAGGTTTATTATGAAATGTAAAACAGACCAAAATTACTCTTTTTCTCCCCTTCATGCCCCAGTTTTTCCCCTTGTTTTAAATCTGACACTCAGTACCCCATGGTTCTGTTTCTGCCCATACTGATCATGATGTTACTTGTTCATTATTTTCTTTCCTATCTAAATAATATACATTCGGATATTGCTGAGAACAGGTCCCTATTGATTTTTAGCAGGCCTGTTTTGACTCCAGTTTTATCCATATAATAATAAGAGTTCTCCTACGAGAGTTAATTATGATTAAAGAAAAGTTCATTAATACATATTACAATATCCAGACTGGGTGCATTTTGTTATTTAGGGCCTGTTCGACAGCCAAAATAAAGCTGCTTCGAGTCACAGTGGAGGATAGTGTTCAATGATGCATGCGTCTTAAGAGTCCAGAAGCCACACCAAAGCCACGCTCCAGTCCTTAGGGCTGGAGCATGGCTTTGGTGCGACTTTCTGGACTCTTAGGACGCATACATCATGAAAACACCATTACCTCCACTGTGACTCGAGAAGCTTTATTTTGGCTGTCTGTAACAGGCCCAACTTTTCTTTCTCCTTGGCTTGTGCAAACATCTTGATACACTGGTGTGTGTGTGTGTGGTGCGCGCGCAAGTGATTAATATGATCAGGTTATGAGCTGGCTTATTTCCTTAAACCATCATATACTTAACCAGTCTTTAGGGTTTGAATGTTTCAGTTACATTAAATGTAGTTAACTGAGGTTAAACATATTTACTTTGCTTTTTAGTTTGTTAAG
>NC_056524.1:150337701-150339676 GCF_019175285.1 Sceloporus undulatus | reverse complement strand
TACTTGCTTTCTTAGTTGTTAATTTGCACTCTATATATTGATTTCACATGGTGCTTTACAGGTTCCATTTTGTTGGCATGGCACTTTATAAAAGCAGCTACTGCAGTACATGGATGTATGTTCAACTATTACTCCTTCTGCTGACATAGTTTTGTAATGTGAAATTTTGATGTATGAAAAATTACAAAGCCTAACTATCTTTCCTCTCTTCTTCTTCTTTTCCTGTTGGATTTGTTACAGATTTGAAGAACTTGTGAAAAAGTTCAAAGTAGAATATCATGCTGGTGGGTCAACTCAGAACTCCGTTAAAGTTGCTCAGGTTTGTTTCTTCTCAGAATAAATTAAATATAAAAATGATTAAAATCAATTGCCTAAGCATTTTGTCTTCTATGATTGTTTTTCTTATGATATAGGAGCAAAATCATAGCATAAGCCAGAGTGTCTGGATGTTGGTAATCATTTTAAGAGTGGTATGTGTTTGAAATGACTAATCATCTAAATTTCTGACCCTTTCCTCCCTCTCTTCTGCCTTTGCATTTACTATTTATTAATTTTCATAGGTTTGTAGTTTACCGAAAGCAGTAAGTAGAATCTAGCAAGGCTATGGTGATGCCCCTTAAGATCTCTACTGTCTACCTGTCCCATGAAATTGTCCCGATTATGTACACATGAATAGCCATTTCAGAATTTTAATATATGCAGCTTTCCAGTGCAGCTGTTACGTTTTATTTGTTTGGTAACAGATCTATTGTTCTTTCTTAGGCTGTTTGGTTCCTGTTAACTTATTTCAGTGGGATTCTGGAATTTGTTCAGGCATTGTGATATATCTGTGTAAAATAAATTATTACTTTAGGGACAAGTGGGAATATTACCTCCATTTAACCATTTTTAAAAAATCAAGCAGTAAATGAGAAAAGCATTGATGGAGTTCATGGTAAGGATTCCTCAAATTACTGAGAAAGGTTAACATTCCCCCAAGTGCTTGTGAATGTGAAATTAAAATCTTCCATGCAGCATTGCATCATTTCTACCTATCTGTCCTACAGCTTTGTCTCCTAGGCCAGTTTTTATGCAGTCAGATTCCCTTTGGGCAACATTGTAAAGCTTATAATAACAAAGCAGGTTGCACTTAAGAGCTTTGCATTTATGACTACCTTTAGTGTGATATGGTCTGGTTATCTTTTTCTCTCTTTTATTCTACTACTGTTGTTCAGTAGCAGAGGGGAGAGGGTGAGATGCTGATACTGAACTGTAAAATTGACATTCCAGATCATACACTAATATTCAGGTTTCAATAATGCTGAAGACAGGGAGCCTTTTGAAGGAATCAGGCTTCAGCACAGTTACCATGTGCCACATAGTTCCAAAGGAACTAACTGACTGCCAGTTCATTGGAAGAAGAAGCAAATTCATGGTCACAGATAGATAGGAGTTAAGCTCTCGTCAGTGTATCAAGCATAGATCACAAGAAGCTAGGGATATCAGAGGCTGATAGCCAGAGTGTTGAACAGGCATCCTCCAGCACAACCTTCTTGGGCTGCTCCTCCAAGAAGGACTGAAGCCATTGTAAAGCAATGTCCCCAAGCCCCATCCCAGAGAGGTGATTCAGAAGGATACCATGGTTGATGGTATCAAAAGCCACTGGCAGAACCAACAGGGACATCCCCTCCCCTCTGGTCCATTTCCCTGCATAGGTCATCCACCAAGGCAAAATTGATGGAAATTGATTTTTAATAAAAGAGTTTTTTATGGTGTTATAGTGTTGTCATTTTTTGTTTGTTTTAAAATAATATTTTTAATGGTTTTAATTTTGTTGTAATTTAATGTTGTTTTCATCTTAGTTTTGGATGTTTTAACTACTGTATATACCCAACTATAAGTCGACCTCATATATAAGTCGAGGGCAGGTTTGGGCGCCAAAATTATGGATTTTGCTATGACCCATGGATAAGTTGAGGGTAAAACCTAGGGGGCA
>NC_056524.1:150266054-150337601 GCF_019175285.1 Sceloporus undulatus | reverse complement strand
CCTCAGATGCTGGTGAAACGTCAGGAAGAAACTCTTCTAGAACATGGCCACATAGCCCGAAAAACCCACAAAAAAGTACTACTAGCAATTGTTGCCTGGGGGACACTTGTTAGAAACCACATTAAGTCTATGATGTTGTTGCTGTGTGCCTTCAAGTAATTTCTGACTTATGGAGACCCCAAGGCGAACCTATCATAGGGTTTCCTTGGCAAGATTTCTTCAGAGGAGGCCTGCCACTGCCTTCCCCTGAGGCTGAGAGCCTGTGACTTGCCCAAGGTCACCCACTGGGTTTCGTGGCTGAACTACAAATCGAACCCTGGTCTTCAGAGTCAAAGTCCATGAGACATAATTTTCCAGCATGTATAAATAAAACTTATTTTAAACTGTTACTTATTTTCAAACCAATATATTGCATTGTGAAAGAAACAAATTCCAGTGGATGCTTGCTCAGAAAACATGCATTTCAAAACAGGAAATTTAAACCCGTCTTTATTGCCTTAATTTTATCTGACTCACCAAAGACTGAACCATGTCTATTCTACAGAACACTAATACTCTTACTTCAGTGCGCGTTAGTCAAAGAGGACCTCGAACACAGATCTTTTCTGAAGAGTACAGAAAGAAGGGTAATTTGGAAAAGTAGTAATGATGTGGCTAATCTAAACCCTGTTGTTCAGCATCAGGAACCTGCCATCCAGTTTAAGAACGAGCACAGATGATGTCAGAAGACAACATGAAACATCCCTTTCTCCTGTTTGTAGACTTCAGGGCCCACATCCAGCACAAGTAAATACATGCATGTTCTCAGAATTGCCAAAAATCCTGTGCAATATGCTACTACACTTTGATATTTCAAGTAAGCTGGCAACAACATGAAGATGTTTTGAGCCGCTGGCCACATTCACACATCAGAATAAAGAATTATGGATTGCTTCAAACAAACCAGCATGCTGCTACTTGCTACTTGTTCACTTCTCTTTGACCTTCATCCAAGTGGGACCAACTAAACAAACTGTGGTTGTTGTTTATTGTGATGTCCAAACTGAGAATTCTGGTTTTCATCTCCAGACAAACCAGAGTATTAAGCTATCTTGCCTCATAACCCATCTTAAATCATCAGATAGTCCGGGGCTCCTCTTGCTTGCAGGGCGAAAATAACCAGCAGCGAGCAAGCTGTGTTCACCTTTTTTACAATCAACAATACAATATCTAATATGGCCACTATGTTTCTCTTCTCATACACACAATTCTGGCACATCCTTCCCTCATCAACAGGGGTGGGACTATGGCGGGGTACAGACCGCCAGAAAGAGGTGCTGGGGTGGCGCCTCTCTTTGCACCACAGCAGCGCTGCAGCAACCAAACTGCACGACGCTGCTGTGCAACAACAAAGGAGCATTAAAAATGGCTCCTATTTGTGGCGCACTTGCGCCGCTGCAAACCTACAAAGACGTCCTGATGGTATCGCAGCTGCGCAGCGCTATTTGGACACTGCACAACCGCAACGTCATAGCTGTGCGCGCCATGTGGGTGGTGCTGCGCAGCTGCGACGCTCTCATCACATGCTAGGGTCGTGTGCACATGCTGCCTTGAGGCAAACCTTTAACGTCATGGGCATGCCGTGCTGCAAAGGGCCCATCTGTACAGGGACTATAAAACGTAAATAAATATTGTCTCTTTACACTTGATTTAAACCAGGAGTGGGCAAAATACAGCCTATATGAAAGGTGTAGAAATGCCACCATAGTTAAAAGTTGTGCATGCATGGATTCTTATCTACACAAGGGGGGGGGGAGTCCTCAGACAGTCCTATGTTTGTTATAGACGTTTGGTAAGAAACACATGTAGCTGACAAATCAGGGAAATAATAATAATGAGAAAAAAATACTGTCTTTAAAGGTAGAGCAGTCAATGGTCATAACAGAGAGAAAAAACTTTGGAATCCTGTCTCATCAGATGGCATGTGAGAAATAACCCATGAATACATAGTATCATAGAGTTGGAAGAGACCACAAGGGCATCCAGTCCAACCCCCTGCCATGCAGGAAATCTCAATCAAAGCATCCCCGACAGATGGCCATCCAGTCTCTGTTTAAAGACTTCCAAGGAAGGAGACTCCAAGGGAGTGTATTCCACTGTCGAACAGCCCTTACTGCCAGGAACTTCCTCCTAATGTTGAGGTGAAATCTCTTTTCCTGTAGTTTGCATCCATTGTTCTGCATTCTAGTATCTGGAGCAGCAGAAAACAAGCTTGCTCCCTCCTCAATATGACATCCCTTCCAGTATTTAAACAGGGCTATCATATCACCTCTTAACCTTCTCTTCTCCAGGCTAAATATCCCTAGCTCCCTAAATCACTCTTCATAGGGCATGGTTTCCAGATCCTTCACCATTTTAGTCGCCCTCCTTTGGACACTCCTTTGGATTACTCCTCCATGCCATCCAAGAATGAAATATAACACATGTAAGAAACTTCCTGTATAAAACTGAATTCTGTAAGCTCTCTTCAATGCACAGATTTAGTTTAGACGGCTTTCAAGTGCTAACATTAGCATCGCCGTAACATTTTTGCAAATCATCCACACAGCACACCACAGCAGTGTGAAATAACTCCTTTATTTTGTACAATGCTGAATATCTGGTATCAGCCAAGACACTCTTTAGCATAATCTTTGTATGCAACAATGCAGGCAGCATAAGAGACCCTGCAGCAGCTGTTCAGTGCCTGATCTGAGGAGCTCAATGAATGACAAAAGGTTACCTTAATTCATTGAGAGAATCAGCACACATCTACCCACTATGAAGAACTTTCTAACCATCTGCATAGCGACAGGCCTAACTCCTTCTAAAACAATTAGAAGCATGCTGACATGCCCTCATGTCAGTGTACATTTACATCTTAGCAACAGCCTTATTAAGAAAACCTGAACTTCTCAAAATTGTTAAGAAGCTTCATGAGCTGATGGCTTAAGTAAGCAGCTTTGAATGCTCTTGTTTGTCAAAAAGATGTTCAGCCTCACTGGTAAAAATCTGCATAAGAGCAGAGCAAATGTTTTAGTTGAACAAAATGATAGAGCCATTCTAGCTGCATTATCTGCCTTTTAGACACAGCTGTCCTCCCAGTTATCGAGATCTTCTATCCAAAAGGTTTTTTTCTCTGAAAATGAGGAATATTTTTTTGAAGTTAGCCTTATAGTGAGAGTCTAATGTTGCTGTAAGTACTCTTTGTGGTTTTGTGGCCTTTTTGAGAGAAATGTTGCTGCGTTTGTTAGAGAAATTTAGGTAAAGCATGGTTATGTATGCAATGTATAGAATATGTTATAAAGATCTGTACAGAGAGCATTGGGAGTGACAAGCAACTGGCAGAATGTTTGAAGAGTATGAATGACCGTTTGTCAGAGTGTGAGAGATAATGAGCGTAGAAGGTATGTGAGTTAGAGATGTTAGGAGAAATACGCTGCATCTGTACTGTGGAAATCATGCACTCTGACACCACTTTAACTGCCATGGCTAAATGTTATGGAATCCTGGGATCTGTAGTTTGTTGTAGCTCTCTGGCAGAGAAGGCTAAATATCCCCCTAAATTAAATATCACCCAGAGCTCTCTGACAGAGAAAAGTAAATATCTAATAAAACTACAAATCCCAGAATTCCATAGCATTGAGCCATGGCATTCAAAGCAGTGTCAAACTACATTATTTTTGCAGTGTAGATGCAGCCTTGGTCAGACCGTTAGGATTAAAAGCAAGGGATGGTAGTTATTTCATTATCTGATGCCATGACACACAGTAGGAGATCCTCCCATTTGGTGGCAAAGATGGGACAGGTCCATCGCAGTTCTTCTAAGTCAATTTAACAAAATCAATTTCAGAGTAAAACTCAAGACTTCTATCCTGTTCTAGTATTTTCCTTTTTATTATAGGAAGACTTTGTCACACACAAAAACATTGCATAAGGAAACATTATTTTATAGGCACTGGGTCCTCTAGTATAACAATTTGCCCAGAACTATCTGTATGAATATTGTTCTCTTCAATTATTGGTCCTTTAAGTACAATCACAGATTTTACTTCCATGAAAAAATCAGGGTTTTATTATTTATTCCAAGCATCATTCTAGTTTCATAGTTTTGCAAGCTTCTTCCTCTATGCCCAATCTTGATGTGACCACTATGTACAAGAAGGGGAGAAAAACCTCCAGGCGCATATTTTAAAATCTAAGGCCCAGCCGCCTGTTACACCAAAGCATCATATTTGGAGTTTCAATACAGTTGTTTAGTTTGTTATGTTTCAATATAGGCACCTGCGATGAGGATCAGGATTTGGGCTATAGCGCAGGGAGTGTGTGTAACTCTTTTCACTGATACCATAGGCCTAATCTATATTATGCCTGTATCAAGAGCGGTTATTAGTTTAAAGGGTAATGATTTACAGCCTTAAACTAAGCCTGAACATTTTCATGGGGCTAGCCTATGACAGCTTGCTGTCTGAGCTGAAGATAACCATATATCCCTTCCCAATTTCTTTATTTAAAAGTTAACTAACTTCAGTCTTACTTCAGCACTGGAAACTTTTGTAAAAAGAAAATTGAGCACTAGAACATACTAAGTTATTTGCCCCCAAATTACAGTTTTACTGCTTTTTAAAAAAGTTACCGGGAAAGGATATACACTTGTCCCTCCATATGTGCTAGGGTTAGCGGCACAAGACCCCCCATGAATATGGAAAAACCTCAAATAACAAACATACCATGTTTTTACCTGAGAGGACACCTCTCTAGGAATCTCTAGGTCCTCCAGTGCAACTCTGTGGTCAACGTCCAACAGACATTGACCATAGGACTGTGCTGGAGGAGCTATAAATGCCTAGTGAAGAGTTCTCTCTAGGAATCTCTAGGTCCTTCAGTGCAACTTTTAGTTAAAGTTGACCATAGAGTTGCACTGGAGGACCTAGATATTCCTAGAGAGAACATATTAATCAAATCCGTGAATGATCAAATCTGCAAATATGTAAGAATGACTGTATATTTAGTCATAGGTCAAGAAAAATATCATTGCTTCCAATAAATAAGTGCTACTTAAAGGAGTGATTCATGAACTACTACTGCTGGTCCACAAGCCATCAGCTGCCAGACTGTGGCACACTTCCAGGAAACAACATGAGTACAATAACAATGTAGGGCAAATATGATACTGCACCATGGCGCATTAGGGGGGAAATACCTGTCCACAGCTTGAAAAGCACTAGCATATACTTAAAATATTTTCAAACCATGAATGCTTGAATTCATGGATAAAAAAAAAAATCCATAGCTATGGAGGGATGACTGTACAGTTGACCCTCCGCTTTCACGGGGGATGCATTCCAGCCCCCCCCCCCTGCAAAAATGGAGGCTCGGGCATATTCAAGCCCCATAGGCTTGAATGGGGCACATGCCTATGCACTCGCGCCCCATTGAAAATAGTGGAGGTCGCCCTTATATATACCTCCTTATATGGTTAACACTGAAATGTGGTAATTTTGAGTCTAATAAGGAATATTTTTACAGAAAACCGAGCATGGGATGGGGAAGCTGCGTAGCATGAATATTCACAAGACTACACAACTTCCAGCAATGTAGCCATATTAATCTGTTGCAACAAAAACAACATCTTGCTCATTTTAACAAATTTGCTATTGTATGAACTTTTATGGACTATATCCCAGGTCTTCCAATTATAACGTTTTGCTGTTATTTGTACTACAAATTTTTAGTAGAAGAAAACTCACACCCTAAACAACTCAATCCTTACACATTTAATCTGATTTTTATAACAAACATACATGACCTTTGAAAACACTGTATGGGATCCAAAGAACTATTTTAAGTTCAGTTAATCAGTTTTTTTTATTTCTTAGTTCAAACAACTTCACCTTTCACTGTTATCTTATCTTAACTTCCACAAGCAAAGAGAACAGCAAGGTGCTGCATGGCTGGGTTGTACCTCAGTTAGCAAAGTAAATGTGTCCTTTTGGGCATTACATCTTAACAGAAAACTTGGTACGAGAAACAGAAATAAAATGGATTGAATAAGGATATGTCCTTCACCACCAAAACATGTTTCAGCAAACCCTTCCTTCAAAATATGTACAGTATGCGTCAATAGAAATATCAGGTCCAGGTAAGCATAAGTAAAGAAGAATATTTTGTATCCTCGAGAAACCACTGAACCCAGCATTTTTTCTCCTTTCACTTGTCTCCATTTCTTATGCTTTCCATTTTGATGGCCAAACTTATAGATCCATGCTTCTTTAACATGTTAGGGGAAGCTGGTGAGACATGCTTGTCTGCTTTCCCCTTGTCTGTTTTTCTGTTCAATATGCTGTACAGGGAATTCAGGAGACACCTGCTCTTTACTCTGCCTGTTGTAGACAAGCACACACAGTTATGGTAGGACCCGCTACAGCAGAATCCCATTATTACCCAGTACAAGCTTTTATTACATTGTTTGCTTTCAACATACTGCTGCAACCTGACACTAAAAGTGTTTTTCTCCAACCCTTTTTCACCATCTTCCCAATGCTAATGCTACTAAGACCGTCCAACTAGACAGAAGTCAAGGAAGAAAAATGGGACTGGTAACACATAAAAAGTAGCGTCTTTGCTAGAGGCTTTCTTAACCGAGGTATGACCGTAACGGCTTTTGCTCAATAGGTTCAAAACCTGATTGGATTAATCCCATCACACTTTTCCTAATAGCCATGTTCAGTCAAGTATGCTGGCCAAACATTTACAGCACAATCCTATAGTCTAGGAAGTGCTCTTGTACAAGACACGTTTTATATCATGGATAGGTCCAAATGAGCCTGCCTGAGGTCCCAGGTGGGCCCTCTGGATTTCACCAAATTGTGATATACCATCATTGGATTGTTTTTCAGGTTTTCTGCAGCTTTTTTCACATTCTAGATGGTTGAAATGACTCCCTTAAGATTTAGTTTTGGGTGGTAGGAATTTTACACTGAAATAATGCTAGTATTTTTGGTCTTACTGTTTGGACCTCTGCTCCACTCGCCACTCTTATGAGACCCCAGTAATTTCAGCCCTCAAGATGAAAGAGGTTCTCTATCCTTGCTTTAGATCAGGGTGGGAATTATCTAGAATAGATGTTGATGGACTGTAATTCCCAGTATTCCTTACCACTTGATATATACTGGCTAGGGCTGTTGGAAGCTGCAGTTCACCACACGAAAGGCTGTGTGGTTCTCACTCCTGTTCTAAATCAATGACTTATATTGTACACTGAGAAAAATTTCTAACGGATTGAGTCATTCTTGTGTTCTCACTGGCAAACATAACAAAATAGCACATATACAAAACATTTAATCCACTCGGACTAGTGCTGGTGTCTAAACCAAGTCCAAACAGCCATGCTGGAGCAATCTTATCCATGGGCATCTCTTCATACAATGCAAGAAGCTTCTGGTGTCCATGTCAAAGACAGCAAAACACCTTTTGTGTGGTATCTGAAGAGGCAATTACAGTGGTGCCTCGGGTTACGAAATTAATTCGTTCCGCGGCTAATTTCGTAACCCGAAAAACCTTCGTAACCCGAATTGCCATAGGCGCTAATGGGGAAAAAAGCCGCGGCTCTGCCGCGGCTCCATTTAAAACAGCGCCGGAGTTTTTTCGTAACCCGAAACAATAAATCCCTATGGGATTTTTTCGTATCCCGAAAAATTCGTAACCTGGGTATTTCGTATCCCGAGGTACCACTGTAGTTAAATCAACACGACTATCAGCCTCAGTATCTGCTGACAAATGGGGTAAGGGTTTCAGAGCCCTAACTCACTGGCCAAAAAAATACAAATGTATCGGTCACAGAGGCTCACACTCCTTTTGTAATGCCACAGATTGACGCAAGTCTAAATAGCAAAGGCCCTGAAAAGTTAGGCATGTCAAGCCCATATTCCAAAAATCCATATCATGCATTTTTATTTTTATATTTCCTGTCCTCTGAAAGTTATGACTACTTATGTGCAAGTATTCCTTATTTTGTCTTCATTCCAATCTAATGATCCAAGCTTCAGCCAAGACACAGAAAAGACACATTCACAGGTGAAAGAGACAGAGAAGTTGAAGGAAATCAAGTAGCATGATACTTCTCACCATGCTGACAGAGGGGAGGTTTAGAAACGGAATAATTATCTGGAAGAGAAATGTACTTATCCTGAAAGGTCATATCAGAGATGAGAAGGCATTTATCTTCAAGGTTGAACGCATTGTTTGAGGGGTACTTCTCGTCTCTAATCTTTTAAGGCTTTCATTTTACCAGGGAAAAGAAGAATGAATTGGTTGGCTCTAGAGGATGCATCCCTACAGTACCTCAGTCCTTAGTACTGTTCCATAATCGAGTTACAATGAGAGCGATCCCAGAGGCTTTCAATTATTACAATATAGACAGCTGAGAAACAGTAAGGGTCATAAGAGGTTACAGCCACAGTGGTGCCTTCCAGATGTGCTAGACTACAACATCCTTCATTCCCAGGCAATACTGCTAATACTCATACCAGCTACGAATGACAGGAGTCTTAGGCCAGTCCATTCATATAGGCACAAGGATGGCCACCAAACTTCAAGAGCAAAAATAAACTCATTTGCCTCACAAGGCAGGAACTGGTTGGAATGAAACAAAAGGGGACACAACAAGAAATAAACATAAAAACATCAAGAACACATCTTCTATATCTGTGTTTTAATGAATTACGTCTAAAGAAAATTATCTGTTTTCCTCTCCATAACAAATACAGCGAAGGGAAGCAATATAGGTTATGAAATCAGCCCACGATATAATGGTCCTCTGCATCTTTGCATATAATTGCATATTTCTTACTTTAAAATCAGCTCAACCAAAAGATCTTCGGAGAGTCATACTGCTGTAGTTTTCAGAAACTTAGCTATTTAGCAACAGAAATGATGAAACGGGATTCTAAATGGCTTAATGTATGCAACACTTGTTAAGCAGCACAAATCAGATTTCACACTTTCCCCTACACCAAGCATTTACAATGACATGGTAGGTTCTCTCCTGCTTTCACCTTGTGGCACATACTATTCACCCTCTCACAGAAATGTAGCAAGAGCATAAAAGACAATCTTCTTACTAATATCTGAATTCAGAATCAACAGACACTATAATTGTCTCCATGAACAGAGGGAAACAATATAAGCTGCTAACCTAAACAAATGAGGAGTTGTACACTAACCATAGTGCTCCAGGAGGGTAATACGAAATTAGATGTATGATACCAGTATTAGAGGAAGCATTTACCGTTTAACACTCTCCCTACTCTGCAAAAGGAACAGGCCAGGGAAAGATTCCATGAAAGGATCACATTACTGTATTTCTTCATGCCACTGCTTCCTTACAATAGATATTTCTTTATAAAAGGGATAATAATCAGCAACTCTGAGCAATAAAGAGAATGCAGAACTCCATTAAAATCCTCAGCAGGAAGCATGTGTTAAGATTGTAGAAACATAACAGGGTGCTCTAGACTTATATATTATGTACCTAAATTCTGCCCATCTCCCACTCAATCTAGGAACAAAGGGAGAATTGTGTGACCCAAAGCTGGTGGCCTGCAACTACAAGCATCCTTAACCTGAACTATGGAGCAGTTGGAGCACTCAATTTCCACTCCTCCTTTAGGACTTACATAGCTAGTCTACAGACTTGCATTTTTTCCCTTTGTGGGCAAATAAGCATGTACGAAAAATTATGTCTCACTAGATTTCTGTATGTGTAGGATACATTTCCTCAAATGCTCCTACCCTACACTGATCATCTTCAACAGTATGAAAAACCTAAGTAAATGAAGCAGGCAAGTTTATTAGGATAAAGTGAAACTCACTCCATGTGTATTAAGAGCATTTTCTTCAAGACACACTTGCAGTGATAAAACCTTTTACACTTACCTGGTCTTTTTCATGAGGCAAAAGACAGACTGGTGGAAGGGACATTGGAAATGAACCATAGTTGGATGTTCCTTTGCCTTCCAGGCTTCCATAGTTTACTCTATACTGAGGTCCTTCTTTCAACAGCCTCCCATTATTTACTGCACGTTTGGCCCCCAAGCGTAATCTCCGCTGAAATACAGGATTATTGAAAATACTTGTAAGGTCATGTTGATTTCTCAGGTATTTTTCTATGTTTCTCAGGGAAGAGCCATTTGGTTCCTTGAGTCCTTCAATTCCTCTCCGCAGAAGCTTATTCCAATCCACATTCCGAAGCTCATTACAAGCGCCCTTAGATCCTTTAGGAAGGTCACTCGGCTTGACAGATGAAAAACGTCCAGGATTATCTGGGTCCTTGTAGGAAGCAAGGCCTTTGTTGGCAACTTTGAGAATAGAACCATCCTGGACACTTAGCTCCAGCTGTTCAGAAACAGTTTTCTTATCTAATCCGTGTGAAGAACAGACAGCATGACAAATTCTCTCTTCAGATGGCCTCTGTTTTTGCCTTTTAATTTTTTGTATCGCTTCAAGAATCCACTCCGTGTAAAGTGGGTTGGCAAGTTTTACCATGGCTGACCAATAATTTTCCAAAAGTAAGTGTTACCCATAGAGTTCCTCTCTAATCCTATTAGTGATGCTTCCAGGAAGTATTCACCACAAGAAGAAAAGACTTCTCTTCAGGCCCTGAAGCACCAACTTAAGGTTCCATCCTGAGAACACCAGGAAAACAGGGATGATACGAACATTTTTACCCAAATCCTTAATCAACCAGTATGCAAAGTTGGAACATATCTGTTATACCAGACGGAGGACATCTCCACAGTTCAATGGGCCTCTCTTTCTGGGTAGTGCAATCATCTCCAGGTCTTCACAGAAACCTAAAGGTTTAAAAAATAAATAAACATGTGATTAATCTCATTACACAACAAAAATCTGTTCATCTCATAAAAATGCAAGTCTACACCATTTCATTAAACAAACTGCACCTCTACGAGTCATGCTTGGCCAATACATTAAAGCTACTGACAAAAAATTGTAAGAGCATGTTGCAAAGTAAATACAGGTCACATTGTTCTTTTAAATTTGCACCCAGCCTTAGTATCTAGTAATATGTCGGTCAGTCATCTTTCCCATTTCCTCCAGTGAAATAGTACACAGTTGTATGCATTCACTATCCATTTGCCCAGGAGACCAAACCTAACCACATTTTATGAAGTTAATCCCATTATATTCTTTATACACACCTACTCTCAACCTCACTGGATCTGCAGTCTTCACATGATCTGAATATCCCAGTCTGCCAAGCAATACCTGCAGGCAGCAACATTCAAAGAGTTCGCACTGATAGCATATTTTCCTTTTGGTTTCTATGCAGGATCTAATGACAAAGATTCTGTCCAGTTAATCTTCTAGGAACAAAACATTGTCCTGAAGCACAGCTTTCAATGCCATGACACCACAGACCGTAACATCTACAGTAAAATGTTTAAAGGGTTCTAAGAACTAGAAAGAGATGCTTAAAGTTAACCTCTATTACAGCATTCAGGTCAAAGCCACTCTGTGCCCATCAATCTAGTGCAGTGAGTTCCAAATTTTCTGTCTTCAGATAATCCTTTCCACATCAAATTACCTTTGAAAACTGCAGAGGATTCTGAGGCATGCACTATTCATGCTCAAATGGCGGTTGTCTACCATTACAGACCTTCTGAGGAGCTCCATAACCTTAATCTGAACTTAAAAAGTCACAACTATGGCCTTGTTTGTACTGGCCAGGATATCCAGAGGCAGCACAAAGTATCCTGGCCCCACAGCTCCCCCAACCTGCCCCCATTACTTGGCCCTCCATTCACATGCCATGACAGCTCAGGAACAGAAGGCTCCAGATCTTCCAGGAATATCCAGAGTAACAAGTAAGTTATCTTAAGGCATTTTAAGGGTGTTTTGCCCCAGTTCTGTTGCAGAACATACCAGACATCCAGACTGCTCACCAGGATCAGGGTTTGGGACACACTTCATCCAAAAAGGACACCAAAAGAGGGAGCGAGGGGAGAACATTTGCAAACAAGGCCTGTGATTCACTGTCAAGCACTGCTGGAATGCCCACACCAACAAAAGCTGTCCCCACAGTTGCCAACCAGGAGCCAAGAAGGATGACATGAGTGCAATAGCAAACCTCTCCCTATTTGGTCTCTCTGTTCCATGAATTGATTGTCAAAGTTTTTATATACCTCTATTGTTGTTGTATCCCTTCAAGTCATTCCCGACTTCTGGCAATCCTAAGGCAAACCTATCATAAGATTTTCATGGTAAGATTTGTTCTGAGGACGTTTTCCATTGCCTTTCTCTTAGGCAGAGATAGTGTTACTCGCCCAAGACCACCCTGTCATGTCTCACTTTTCTTCTAAGCTAAAAAGTCCAAAATGTCTCATTGCAAAATGGTTAGTTCCAATCTATTTAGTTCTAAAATTTAAAAAGCTCAGACTTTTAAAACTGCAAAACTGGGAAGCTGCTTCATCCCTTTTATTCCTGTGACGTGTTTCTACATGTTTCTCACTCTACAATGGTGTACTAATCAGACCTACATTCAAGTCAATAAAAAAATCTTGCACGAAGTCTGTGGTATTCTCAGAACCCATGAGAATTACAGTCTGTTGAGAGTGAGAATTAGAAAAGTTAACTTCACATCTTGGATTTTCTGAATCCACTAAGAATACTAGTGTCCCTTCCCAACACTGAATGGGACCAACCTACTGACAGTCAGAACACACCTGCTGTTGCTTCTCCGAAGAGACCTACTCTCATGGGACATTTGTTACCCAACACATGACAACATCTTTGATTTTTGAAAGTAAATCAGCAGCAAAAAGAACAGTCCCAGCAGATCTCTTAGAACAGTTGTGTCCCAGCTGTATTTTTCTGCAACAAAACCTGCATAAGACAAATGGCTAAATCCATAAACATTGGCCTGTTACAGATTGCCAAAATAAAGCTGCTTGGGGTCTCTTTGGAGGTATGCTGTTTAAATGATGCATGCATCCTAAGAATCCGGAAGCTGCGCCAAAGCTGCCCTCCAGTGCTTAGGAATGGAGTGTGGCTTTGGCGCGACCTCCAGACTCTTAGGACCCATGCATCATTTAAATAGCATACCTCCAAAGAGACCCCAAGCAGCTTTATTTTGGCAGTCTGTTATAGGCCATAGTTTCCAAATCTACAGAGATTTGGAAGTTACTTTGGAAAAAGAGTAGTTTGAAGCTAACCATTTAGCTTTATATACAGTCGTCTCTCAACATTTGCGGCTTTGACACTCGTGGTTTCGATTATTCGCAAGGCCAAGGCCACTGCGCACGCACTCCTCCTCCTCCTCCCTTCCAGGCTTTCCCCCTGGGGAGAGAAAAAGCCCAGGAGAGAGAAGCTGGTAAGGGTGCACAAGCCAATCCCATGCCTTTCCAGGATGGAGAGCTCCCTCTTTCCCCAAGCAGCTCTCTGCCTTGGAAGAGGGTTTGGGGAAATGATCCCCACCCTTGGAAGCCTTGGAAGGGAAGAGGGGAGCCGCAAACACGTCCTCTCCTGCCCTTCCAGCACCTCAGAGAGCTTGCTAGAGGTGTTTGATGATTCAGAAGGGAGACGGGGGTGCGCATGCGTGCACTGCTCTCGCCTCCCCCGCTTTATTTGTGAATCTTGACTTTCGCAGGGGTCTTGCGCCCCTAACACCTGCGAATGTCAAACATCAACTGTACACATAGCCCTGTTGCTGACCTACTGTCTGATCATCAGCTAATAAGAGTTTCTTCTAGACAACCAGAAAGTGAAAAATGCATTTTCATTAAATTGGTAAGACGTGGCCTGAAGGGAGTTTTTACAGTCCCCAGACCCTCCAAAAAACTGTCACCATTTTCTGGTGACAAATCACACAATCAAAATTCTATGCAAATACCTAAAAGCCATTTCATGCTTGCTTTTATGACTTTTCCCACTTTGCTGCCAAAATTCAGCAATATAAAAACTTGTTTCCAGAAAGCCAAATGTGTCTTCATGCAAGATTGGTGCATGCACAAGATTTTTATGTGCAAAACGGCTATTTTGTGCAACACTGATATTTTGGGTAAGATTTCTTAGTGCAAGAGTCTTTGTATGAGATTGCTCAGGCACAGAAAAACAGTAATCTTGCATACCAAATATGTGACTATCTAGAAACATTAGGTGGGCTTGCAAAAAAGAATGAACTTTTTGCACAAAAACTCAGGTTATTATATAAAGAAGCCATGCGCATTTCTGCAAAGACTAATTTCCATTTCAAGATATGTAAATACCAGGTGAAGACTGTGTGAAATTCTCATCACTGAATTATTCTCACCAAGTCTCTAGACACCTACTTTCCACTGAGGAAGCAGGTAATGAATGGTAAATTCGATTCATTGGGAGAGGCAGGAAGATACAAATAAAAACTATTATTATTATTATTATTATTATTATTATTATTATTATTAAATAGTTTTTCTAGTGCTAGAGTTCACAGGTGACTACTAGTTACCAAAAGAGTTACTTCTAGCTGCTAAAATGGCTCTGGTTGGACCATGAAGTGCCAAAAATGGTTCTCCAGACCTCACCATATGACCATCCCTCAGCATATGACCATCCAGATTCTGTACTGTTAAAAACACCATAGCTAGATGGTTCAGCTGTCCAAGATAATTCAACACCACTCCTTGAACAGTGGCTTTAATTGCCTGTCTGACACAGAATCCAATCCAAGCTGCTAATATTGGTGTATAAAGCCTTAAACAGCTTATACCTGGCTAGCATGTAACATCTTGCCCATAGGCTGAGATCAGGTAAGGAGAAGCTACTAGTTACACTTTAGAAACTGAGGCCTGTTACAGACTGCCAAAATAAAGCTGCTTGGGGTCTCTTTGGAGGTATGCTGTTTAAATGATGCATGCATCCTAAGAATCCGGAAGCTGCACCAAAGCTGCACTCCATTGCTTAGGACTGGAGTGTGGCTTTGGCGCAGCTTCCGGATTCTTAGGATCCATGCATCATTTAAACAGCATACCTCCAAAGAGACCCCAAGCAGCTTTATTTTGGCAGTCTGTAACAGGCCTGAGATTACATCCCAATTGTGGATTGCCACCTAGAGTTTAGAGTGGTGTCAACACTGGTTAGATTTCTGTCCCAAGTGACAAGAGTGCTTTTTGTCAGGCAGCTGATTTCTTGATTTCAGAGAGTGGTCGCAAGGATAAAAAGGAAGAGGGTGAAATGTCACAGCACTTCCCAGAGCTTTTTGAAGGAGGATGGGATAAAGCAAGGGTAGGAATTGTGCAGACTACCAGATGTTATTGAAGGCAACTCTCAGAAGTCCAAATAAAAAACTCATCAACCAAACAGGAGAGTGAAACAGAGAGTCACAATCACTTGGGGGAGGAAAGGAAATGTAGAAAGATGACACAATGCTGCATCACATCTCGGAGTGTAGTGGAGTCTCCCTCCTTGGAGGTCTTTAAACAGAGGCTGGATGATGGCCATCTGTCGGGGATGCTTTGATTTGTATTTCCTGCATGGCAGAATGGGGTTGGACTGGATGGCCCTTGCGGTCTCTTCCAACTCTATGATTCTATGCTTCTAAGTCATCTCTGCTTGTTTATGTCTTCTTGAACTTGTCTTCTTGTTTATGTTATCAATCACAGAAACAGAGCTAAGCACAGAACATATCCACATTTCCCCCTGGCCACTATAGTTCCTCACTAGATCCATCAGCTCTTTGAGAGGAGGTCAGAATGCCATCAGCTACTGACTGTCAATTTGTTCAATCTGTATGCAGAAAATATCATAGGAACAGCAGGCTTAGACTAGGAAAAAGGAAACGTACAAAGAAGAGGAAGGGATATGAACAATCTAGGAAGCGTGGGCAACACAGAAAGCATCACAGACCTGGAATAATGATCAAAGGAGGTCAGAGAAGGAAGTGCAAAGGCAGGCTTAAAGAAAACAAAAATAATGACCATTGAGGGCCTGCAAACATTCAACCTGGGCCTGTTACAGACTGCCAAAATAAAGCTGCTTGGGGTCTCTTTGGAGGTATGCTTTTTAAATGATGCATGCATCCTAAGAATCCAGAAGCTGCACCAAAGCTGCACTTCAGTGCTTAGGAATGGAGTGTGGCTTTGGTGCGACCTCCGGACTCTTAGGACCCATGCATCATTTAAATAGCATACCTCCAAAGAGACCCCAAGAAGCTTTATTTTGGCAGTCTGTAACAGGCCCTAGACAAAGAGGAAAACAAAACAGTAAAAGAGTTCCTATATCTTGGGTCAAACATTGATCGGAATGGAGACTGCAGTCAAGAAGCCCGAAGATTAAAACTGAGGGCAGCTATGAAAGAACTAGTTAAGATCATAAAGCGCAAAGATATACAACTGAGCACTAAAGTAAGAACAACATCTAAGCCATCGTATTCCCCATCACCATGTAGGGACGTGAGAGCTGGACAGTTAAGAAAGCGGATAGGAAGAAGATCGATTCATTTGAAACGTAGTGCTAAAGTGCTGAGGATCCCATGGACAGCCAAAGAGACAAACAAATGGCTCCTTGGACTGATCAAGCCTGAAATCTCCCTGGAAGCCAAGATGACGAAATTGAGGCTGTCATACTTTGGCCACGTTATGAGAAGACAACAAAAGACAACAATGCTAGGAAAGGTGGAGGGACGGAGAGGGGAAGGCAACACGCCAGATGGATGGACTCAACCAGGGAGGCCAACAGTCATGGATCTGAAGTACCTGAGCAGGGTCTTGGAGATGTCTTGGAGATGTCTCATCCATGGGTCCACATCAGGGCAGCTAACAACAACCGACGTTACTTGAGATGTTATTGAACTGCAGCTCTCCAAATAAGAAGCCCACCAACCAAGCAGGAGAGGGGAAATCAAGCTTCAGGAAGTGCCATGGAAATAAGAGAAGCCTAAAAATACTATAGACAGGACCCTTCTCCTCAAGCCGCGCAAACAGGGCAACAGGACCCCCGGTTGAGAGCCACCACAGGAGCCCCGGCGAAGCCAAAGGAATGGCTGAAGGGGCTGGACTGGGGCCAGGGAATTAGGACCTTATCACACTAGAGGAATCCTGTTGAGAAATGGGCTTGAAATGAGATTTAAAAGGAGAAAAATCACATGACGTTTATCCAGAAACGAAATACCACAAAAGTAAAGTGAACATAAAAGGGGCAAAAGGGGCACTTAGGAACAGCAATAGCAAATCAGTGAACTAGCCCTCCCTGAGCGGTTTACGACCTGTAAGCCAATTGCCCCCAGCAAGCGGGGTATTCATTTTATCAGCCAATGAAAGGCATGGAGTCAACATGGGCGCCCTGCAATCCAACTCACAACCTTGCGGCTGCAGTACCAGCGTTTAACCACTAGGAGACCCCGCTTTCCCGGGGCGACCAGGGGCCCTTTTCGCCTGTGCTGCGGCCACTCGCCCGCAAACCACAAGGTTGTGAGTGCGATCCCAGCCAAGGGCTCAGGGTCGACTCAGCCTAGACTCCTTCTGAAGTCTCTCCAATGAGGACCCAGATTGATGGGGGCAATTAGCTTACACACTGAGGTCCCAAATACACTGCCATGTTGCCTCCGCATCCATCGCAGGCAAAGCGCTTCCAAACCCAGTAATCATTCCCGCCTCCGCCGCTGGGGGCGCTAGCGACGCGCCCCGAGAAAGAAGAAAAGGATGAGGCGCATGCGCAATCGCGCCTCCATCGCTTCCAAATCACTCCCGCCTCTGCCGCTAGGGGCGCTCGCGACCCGCCCCGAGGGGAAAAAAGAGGAGGCGCATGCGCATACCGGCGGCTCTGCCAATGAACTTTTCCCCTCCTCGGTCAGCGCTGCCGCCCTCACCTTTCAATCCGCCACCTCCGCCATTTTGTTTCGCCCTCTCGCAGCCACAGCGCATCCGACATGACACCCGATGATGACAGCCCAGTGTGGGCTCATTAAAGCCTCCCAGGCTCCCCCTCCCACTTCCACAAATGCCCTCCCTTTACAGTGCGCTTCAGCCAAGCCCCGCCTCTTCCTTGAACCGCCGCGCTCATTGGCCGAGCCTCCTCCCTCTCAGCCAACCCCTTGGGCCAAAACGCCCCCCTAGAGACGCTATTGGTTGATTGGTGGCGTCAATCAATACTCCTGGCAAAGCCTTTCTTAGAAGGGCGAATAATCAGTAATCATCCAGGGCGCTCATTGGTTGACGATGACAAATAGCAAAGGGGCGGGACCAAAGGGGTGGCTAGGATAGGACAACAGGGACATCAATCAAGCTCTATTCTCCGCCCACTTTTCCCCCCAGTTCAGTTTTACCTTCCCTCCCTCCGCTGTGAAGTTTGTTAGCCGGCGGGCAAAAACGGGAGCCTTTTTTTTCCCCCTGAGGCGGAGGGGCGCGCCAAACAAAGTATTAATAATAATGATGATAATAATGATAATGATAATAATAAAAGCTGCGGAGGCTGCCGTTGCAACCGAGGCAATCTTTGCGTTCCACGCCACGTGCCACCCGCTCGGTCGGGCGAAATGGAGACACAAAAACAACACAAAATACACAATATATATATATTTGTTTTGCTTTCCCGCCCATTTTCTGCACAGAAAATAAAATAAAAACACACACAACAATCCCCAGAAAAGGAAATAAATAAATAAATATGTCCCCCCCGCAAGGCTGTTGAAGCGCTGTCAAACCGGTTTTATTTCCTCAGTGCGGACGCCACCCTCCAAACCTCAGCAAATGGAGGCTGCTGTGGAATGTGGCTTTTTCCTCTCTCTCTCTCTCTGTGAGGCGACTTTTTTACCTCAGGACTCACAACCTTGGCTGGTCCTTGGGGCTCTGTACCTGAAACAACACAAAAACACACAACATACACAACACACACAAGAAAAGGATAAATGTGGAGATTAAAATATAAATATAATAATAATAATACCTTTCCTCTCTTGCTTGGCCAGGCTTTTTCTGTTCCCTCAAATTAAAAAAAAAGCAGGAGAAATATGAGACTGTACAAAAACACACACACACAAAAGCCACACATATAATACACACAAAAAACACACAGAGAGAGAGAGAGAGCAAGAGACACTAAAGGTGTAGGGTTTCCACCCAAAGAAGCCCCCCTTCCCCAAACCCAGCACAGAATTAATTACAACATAATCTGAATAAAAAGGGAATAATAAATCCCATTCCTCCAACCTTTTCCTTTTCTCTCTTTCCCTCCTCTGGCTGGTTATAATGGCTGCAGATCCCCAACAAGGAAGGGCTCTCATCATCATATAATAATAATAAGACACCCAAGAGCTAATTGGAAAAGGTTAATCTACATATAAGCTCCCTCTAACAGGGAAAAAAAGAAGGAGAAAGAGAAAAAGGAGAAGGAGAAGAGGTCCCTCCCAGTTTTCTGTGTGGCTTCTCTCTCTCTCTCTCTCCCTCTCTTTTTCTCTCTCTCCCTCTTTTTTGTGTTGTTGTTGTTGTTCAAATCTGCTCCTGGCAAAAAGGGAAATTAAGGGGGGGTTTGGAGATGGTTCACAAACATAGAGAGAGAAATATGGCAGGGATAGGGTTCATTTTGGGGTTTTGTTTTGCTTTTTACACTGAGTAGTCCTGGGGAGACTCCCCTGCAAAGCAACCCCAGCCATGATTATTAATTTTATATATATATACAGTATATATATATATATATATATATAGTATGATATTTATACCCAGCTCTTCAGCCCTAAAGGCTATCAGAGCAGCCTTACAGTTATTGTTTTTAATCAGACGGTTCTCTGCCCTCAGGCTTACAATCTAAAAAGACATGACACATATATATATATATATTATAAGAGATGTAAATATATTATAAGAGATATAAGAGATGTTTTTTTAAAAAAGGCTCCACCTCCGTCTGTAATTGTATGTATTTTAGATGATGATTTAGTTAATGTATTGCATTAATAGTAATGTCACTGTTTTATTGAACATATTTTATATGGTACTGTTGTTTTTAATGTTGTAATGTTGGTTTTATCGCTGTAATCCCGCCTCGAGAGGCAGGAAATATAAATAATAATAATAATAATTATTATTATTATTATTATTATATTTTCTTATATCCCACCCTTTCTCCCAAAGTAGGTGCACAAGGCAGCGAACGACAAGTATAAAAGAATAAAATTTAAAAATTGTATATTAAAATATATAACTATAACTCAATATCATTCAATACACACACACACACACACTGTATATTGGAAAAAAATCTTTATTCGGGATTCAAACGGAAGAGGACACCCCCAAATGCCCTCAGAGAGGAGGACAAAAATAAAGGATATAATGCAGAGAGGAGGAAAGGGGGAGAGGATCCATTGCAATGCCGTTCGGAAAGAGTCTCATCTTTATTTTTGTTTTTTTACGATGCATCCACACTGTGGAAATAATCCAGTTTTGACGCTGCTTTAACTGCCTTGGGTCGATGCTATGGAAATCTGGGAATGAGAGTTTGTTGTGGCCCCACCGCCTTGAGTCCCTGTATTGGGAGAAAGGCGGGATATAAGAAAATATTATTATTATTATTATTATTATTATTATTATTATTATTCAGGGTTTAGAAGTAATGTAGACAAGCCCTGAGTTGACGTCACCAATCAGGCAAGACTGAATTGTCCTAGGAAGCTATTTTGCTGTTATCCATTGAGGAGAGACTTAGGGAGCAATAGCAAGTACATTTCTATACCACTTATCAGTGCAGTTGAGCAGTCCCTAAGCAGTTTACAATGTGTAAGCTAATTGTCCCCAACAAGCTGGATACTCATTTTAGGGACCTACGGAAGGATGCAAGCCTGATTGGACCCTGGAGCCCTTGGCTGGTACTGAACTCACAACCTTGTGGTTTGTAAGTGAGTGGCTGCACCACCAGGGAGCTGGGGATGTTCAGCCTGGAGAAGAGAAGGTTAAGAGGTGATATGATAGCCCTATTTAAATACCTGAAGGGATGTCATATTGAGGAGGGAGCAAGCTTGTTTTCTGCTGCTCCAGAGAACAGGACCCAGAACAATGGATGCAAGCTACTGGAAAAGAGATTCCACCTCAACATTAGGAGGAACTTCCTGACAGTAAGAGCTGTTTGATGGTGGAAGAAACTCCCTCAGAGTCTGGTTAGCTTCTTCATTAGGCAAAGTGTTAAAAACAGGAGAAAAAAAGGAAAAATTGAAGATGTTAGTCACAGACCTTCATTCTGGTGTTTCTGATCTCAGTTCAAATAGTATGGGGGGGGGGCAGTATTACGTACAGGCTGCCATCTTCTCCTTCTGGCCATGTTGGAACTAGGAGATTCTCAAAGTTCAAGAAATTTAACATCCATTTGCAATACAAAAAGATACTTCCTTTGCAATCTAGTATGTGTCAATCCTCTGTGATGCCACAGGCCATCTCTAGGACAGTGCTTCTCAGGCTATTTGATGTAGGAACTGTAATCCTCCATCCTCAATTATGGACTGGCACCATAATTCTATCCATTGGCTACAACAGTTTCTTGTTTTTCTGGAAACTTGCCACAAACCAGCAGATGATGGCTTACAGACCAGGACCAGTCCATGGACTACTATTTTGGGTAGCACTAATCTAGAATACAATGTGTGTGTGTGTTATCTACAAATTTCATAAGAATTCTCTCCATCTTGTCCTTTAAGGAAGGGTCCCAGACCAAGGATGCAGACCTTTGGCTTTCCACTTGAAACCTCCCTTCCGATTAATGAGGAAGCATCCGTGAGCACTCTTTGAGTTACAATTTCTCACCAAGCTTGAATGCATCTCACGGTATCACCATCCTACCAGCAACTTTGCTAACCAAAGTACAGTAAGTTTTGTTGTTGTTGTTGTTGTTGAAATCAAGATTAGTTCCACACTATTCTGTTTTAAGAGGAGTTTAAGATTAGGTGGCTCTCTCTCGAGGGTATTGTGTACTCAGTATTTATGTGGTATTACCCATGACACTTTGACTCAAGACTCCATCTTGCTCAGGAAGACCAACACCGAAAAGCCAACAGGCTCTGAGCAGCCACAGAGGAGTAGGAATACATGGCCCTTCTTTCATTAAAGGGAGAGCTTGCCTTTAAATTAGATGACAACACTTTAATCCAAAATATACTTTATGCACAGAGGGGTAGATGAGTGTCAAACCTTAAGGCTATTTGTCTTATTGGAAAGACAGACAATTCACAAGAAGACAATTTGCAGGGGAGAGGTTTGAATACCATCCTAACCCTTGGCTTCAAATCGCCTCTTCCATAGCTTCTCCCGCCTTGAGGAAGCAGCCACTGGTGTTTAAATAGATGCCTTTTTGTGCAGCATGTAGTTTGGCCATAAGCACTAGGAAATATAAAACACTCTCGTACATATCCAACCCGTAGTAAGCCCCATGAGGCTCAATTGGGCTTACTCAGAAGTTAATGGATATGTTTGGAGCCAAGTAAGAAAGGGCTTTAATCATTCCCTCACTTGGTTTTTCTGCAGCAACTTAGTTTTGTCCTGTACAGAGGCTGCTTTGAGTTGAGGCCAAAGGAAGGAGTTACAATAAAATTAAAATTAAATCCGTATTTACAGATGCCCACTCGCACAGAAAGTTGACAATAGTTTTTCTGAGCCTGAAAACACTTTCCTGTTTTACATTGGCAGCCATATTCAGCATATCGGGTGAAGCGGACATTCTCCATCTTAACTCGTGTATCATTTTGATATCATAGTCTTGTGTTGTTGTGCTTGTCTTCATTCTGAAAATATGGACAGTTGCTTGACAGAGGCTTGCCGTAAATGATAGAATATATGATGGACTAAGTGGCTTCACTTGCTAAGGAAGACAGGCAGGTACAGGTGTAAAATGGAATTAAATACAAAAGAAACCCAATCCATTTTGAGCTTAGGTGAGCACTGAAATTAATTAAAGGATCCATGCAAACTTAAAGTACGTTTCCCATAGAATTCCCCACTAATTTAAATTAAGGAACACATATGGTATGTGCTCAGCTTTGACCAAATAGTTCCTATACTCCTGGCAGGGCTTCATTCATGGCATCCTTTTTCAACCCTTCTGTGGACTGTGAGCAAGAAATGTTACACACTGTCCCATACAAAGATGTGTGAAATGCGCTCACATTTATATATACACACACACACACACACAGGAAAAATCTGAAACATCAAGCATTATCTGTTGCATTTTAAAAGATCAAAATCAAAGTAACAGTATTAACCTTCTTTGCTGCCAAACAGGTGGAGTTGTGTAACTCTGGCGGCTTTTAATGCCAACCTGCGTACACCAGGATGTCTAGACATTTGAGGCGACAATGTCCCTTGCTTACAAGAGGTCTCCCAGCAGTACCTTTCAAGATCAATCACATTCTTTTATGACAGCTATAGAAGGAAGTTGTATAAGCCAATTCACCTTACCCTGTGAATTGCTGTGCTTCTTCCCTATTGTGTCTTTTCCTGAGCAACCTGGCTCCAGCTGTCACACAGGCAGGTAATTAAGAGCACAACCCAGCAAACATCCCTGCTCGGAGTTGCTAAGGTTCAATGGGACAAACTCCCATGTCAGCTCCTAGGGGACTTCAGCTCAAGTGGAAGTTTCCAGTTTTGTCTCCAGAAACAGAGAGTAGCTATTGTCTTTTTCCCCATTGTGATGTGCAGGGATGGTGGCAGCCTGAAACTTATGTGTCTATCATCTTCATCTTGAGGCTGGGCTTAGCTGCAGACCTCATAACCAAAAGATCAGGACTTGTTTTTAGACTTGTTTCTTCAGACACCCCCATTTGTGGATGAGGGGGGTATCTACTTTGTTGTTGTTAGATGCCCTCAAGTAGATCCCGACTCATGGCGACCCTATGGATGAGACATCTCCAAGTATCCCTATCTTCCAATGCTTTGCTCAGGTCCTACAAGCCCATAACCATAACCCCCCTGACTGAGTCCATCCATCTGGTCTGCCGTCTTCCCTCTTTCTTCTACCATCTACCTTTCCTAGCATTATTGTTGTTGTTTTTTCTAGTGATCCATGCCTTTTCATTATGTGGCCAAAGTATGATACCCTCAACTTAATCATCTTTGCTTCCAAGGATAGCTCTGGTCTGATCTGTTCAAGGGTACCTACTAGCCTGATGGAATTTGAAAACTTTCATATTTTTGTAACATTTGGGGTTTTCCCAACATGGACATTGGTCAATTGTGGGTTTTGGTTTTGTTCATGGACAAACACAGCTAATTTTTTTTTTCCTTTATTAACATTTTATTATTAGTTTCTTTAAAAACACAGGACAGTACACATATAACAACTTTCTTAATCTTTTAAATCATACATTCTTTCTTGCACACTAAAATGAACTTCCTAATGTTTGTAGTTTCCCAGATATCTTTTGTTCTAATGTAATTAATTATGTTCCTCGTTTGTTTCATTATAAAATGGTTTCTACTTAGAACCTTTCTTGCATTGTTTCACAAGTATGTTCATATCTATATAGTTAAACAGTTTGTTAAAATAAAGAAAAGAAACAATCTCTATGTATATTTGGGGTTTTTTAAATTTTGCATACCCTTATTTTTCCTAGTTTTTTATATTTCAATATATTTCTTCAATAATTCCAGTGTATATTCCAGTATGTGTTATATTTTAAAGAGCAAACATCGTAATGTCATTTAAATCAACAAAGAAGCTATAACATTAGAATAGTTCTAGTCAAAAAAACATTTCTTAAACGTGCTTCTTAATTTCTTTTTGTTCTTTAAGCCAAATCATATTTTATATTCCATTCGTCTTTAACATAACATTTTTAATATAAAAAGTTTCTCCTAGGAAGGTAGGGCTTGAATCCTATGGTTAGTAGAGCTGTGAAATTGCCTATGTGATGATTCAATACTCAGTTATTGAAGTATTGGCTCTAACTTCCTCTGGGAAGAATCCAGTAAGATTCTAGTCCATAAAAATGATGGCTGGTGGCCCTCATATCTGTCAAATGACCAATCTGCTCTGGGTTTTAAGCCAAACTTTTGTTTTTATTCCTGCACTCATTTGGCTCCAAGAAGCTAGATCAGCAGTGGCTGGTGGCTCCCATGTCAGCAAGTTGATGAATCTGCTCTGGGTTTTAGTCTAAACTTTAAGGGATCTAGCCAAGGTGCTATTTCAGCTTGAGGACATGAAAACTACAGTCGCCCCTCCTTTTTCACGGGGGATCCGTTCTGGACCCCCTCGTGAAAACAGAGTTTCGCTTATATTCAAGGCCCATTGGGCTTGATGTGTGGCACAGGCACATGGTGTGGGCATATACCCTGTTCATTTCCCCTCCATTCGTCCCACATGCATAAGCGAGCGACGCAAGTCTGAAGACCGCAAGAACGGAGAGAGGAATGTAATTGAATTTGAAAGAGAATTTGAAAGACAGCACCTGCTCAAAGGAAATAAATCAATATGGCTGGTATGGACCGAGATCTTGCCAGTTCATCATATGTAACTGAACATTGCACCACTAGCAATATGACTGTAAGAGTAGGACATGCCATTCCTCCCCTCCCCCAGAAGCCCCATTACTTCAGCCCTTAGAACAGTCATAATCCCAATTTGACCATTATGTGGAAGCCTTGGTTCCAGCTTTTTAAAGACATTAGATATTTTTGGAAGGTCTATGGAACTCCCAGCCAATGTCTCCCAAAGTTCTTCCATGCCACCTATTTTCTTTGAAAATGTACTAGTAGTTTAATGTGATAGACTTTGGAATGAGATGGAACAAAATAACCTGAGACAGTCTGAACAAGAAGTGGGTGCCTTCACCAGATCCAGGTGCCCCTCTTGCTTTCCTGGGACCTGCTGCTATCATGCCACCGAAATTTTATGGTAATCGTGCCATTTCAGTGGATTTTTATGTAAAGCAGAAAATACTATTAATACAAGTAGGAAATGTTTGCATTAGTGGAGTGTTCTCCTTTGGCTAGATCTGGGCAGCAAACTGCAAAAACCTGTGTAAAGGATGCATTTTGTTTGTTTGATTTAGTGGCTTTTTTTTCTGGTCTTCTGCCAAAATCCAATCATATGATTTGCTGATGAATTTTTCAAACATAGTTTCAAGAGCGTTGAGGGGACTACAAAAATGGCCACAGGAGCTACACACAGCCCTTGGGCCATGTTTTGCCCTCCCTAATCTAAATTATTAGCTTCAAGTATTTGTCAAAGAGATGTTATGCCACAGAAGGGAATATTGTCAGCTAATTTTGGATGTTTGAATAATTACTTATTGACAGTTTCTAAAGACCATAAGAGAAACTGCTACTGTCACAAGGCTCTCAAGGATTTATTTTACCTCTGCCAAGCGCCCTAAGATCTCCATAGCCAGATTCAAATTTATTCACAACTATCAATAACTTGTATTTACCACACTTCTTTATTTTCCCTTCCATTTTTTTCATTTGCCTTCACTTCATATGTATCGCTAACAAACCCACCAGCCTTCTACCTCTTCAGCTGAGTTCTTTAAATCCTCGACATGCATGCTCTATTATTATTTAATTTATATCCCAGCTTTTTCCCAATATGAGATCCAAGATGGCATGCAACATTTTAAAAGCCAATACAATTAAAAACTGTTAATACAAAGTGAAGTCAAGGGCTTTCATGGCCAGCATCCATAGGTTTTTTGTGGGTTTTTCAGGCAATGTGGCCATGTTCTAGATGAGGTTATTCCTGACGTTTCACCAGCATCTGTGGCTGGCATCTTCAGAGAATGCCAGCCACAGATGCTGGCAAAACGTCAAGAATAAGCTCTTCTAGAACATGGCCACATCACCCGAAAAACCCACAAAAAATGATGTTAATACAAAGTTGAAACACAATTCAACTAAATTTTTGTTTTAAAAACATAAATGAAAATAGCATTAAAAACAAACTGAATACACCACCCCCTGCTTTCCTCTTTTCCCTTCACCTTTCCGATCTTTCCACAGCCCCCCCCCCCGGGTATACCGCTTACTTTGGGAATCATTGCCATACAACAACTAAACAAAAGACATTTGGCAGTATTACACTGGTTGCACTGTGTTACACATAGGCCAGTGCTATTCTGGCCAGTGGTTGGTTTGGTGGGGATATGGAAGAGAGCCTGGTTGCTCCCAGATGCTGAAGCACACTCTCAAGGGAGGTTAGGATGGCTTCCTCTTTATCATTCAATGTTTTATGACATACTGTTCTGCTGATTTTTATCTTACATCTTGCAATGGATTTGTTCTAAAGGTTTTCAGCTCTGTATATTATTTAATTGTATTTATTTTTTGTACATTTCACCTCTCATTTTGCAACTGTTTTTAGCTATATTTTAAAATATTGGTTTCCAATATTGAGGAGAAAGTCAGATATAAATGGTAACAACAACAACAATAATGACAGAACTGAAACTGAGATGTTGATTTCACAGTCCAACATTCCCCTGGTCCTGGATAGCAAGTGGCTCCATAATACCCCTTTTCATGGCCACTACTTGTAGACACACTCCCAACTGCTCTGGGTACTCACTCCTTTACAGCAGAGGGGACTGAACATTGGCAACACTTCACTTGGGATGCTTGGCATTTTATAGGTAAAAGCAGTATCTTGAAATGTGTCTGGAAGACAAATAACTGGAAGCCAATACAGGGCAAATCTGGATGTACTCCTATTGACCAAGCTCTGTGTCTCAGCCTATTCTGTATCTCTTAGGGCGCCCAGTCACTCATCAATTTCAGATGCATGTAGAGCCTTCTGCAATAGTACATGTAATGTACATTCCCCATTTTTAAAAATCACGAATAAATCAATATCTTCCTGTAGACTATATAATTGGGGAAGAGATTTTCACAAACAACAACCAGGGCAGCTCTAACCACTGCAACACACTTCTCATTGATAGAACAGTGAGCAAAATGAACTGGCAAGAACAAGAGCACATTGCTTGTATAATATATGCTTCAAAACCTTCCTCGAGCCTTCTAGTTTTGTAGCCCTCCCCTCCCCTTCAAGTCAAAGTAAGTTACTCATGTACTCAGAGCAAGAGATGAGAGCTGTAGGGCTCTAAAGAGGTTTGGATGCTAAGAACAAAGCAGGAGAATCAGATGTGGGTTTTATGCTAGTCACAGTGCCTTTCTTACCCATCAAATCTCAAAGGCTTCTGTACAGTGCATAAGCAAATACATTTTGCTGAAGAAAAAGGAAAGATTATGTGCCTGTAGCCTTTCCATTTACTTGCCTATTTAGGAAAATTTATATACTGCTTTTCAATAAAAAACAAAACAAAAACAAACTACACACACACACACACACACACAAGCAGTTCATAAAATAAAAACAACCATGTACAATAAAATTAATCTATAACACAATGCTAAAAGAATAAGAGATCTCCATTTAAAGTGACTAGGAGCAGCTGGCAATACTATCTATGTATTGTGTGCCTTCATGGCATTTCCATGTTATGAAGAACCTATCATGGGGTATTCTTGGTAAGGTTTGTTCAGAGGGAGTTTGTGAAGCTGAAAGAATATGACTTGCCCAAGGTCATCTGGTGGGTTTCCATGGCCAAGACAGGGATTTGGACCCTGGTCTAAATAGTCACAATCCAATGTTCAAACCACTACATCATGCTAGCCTAGCTGACAACACCGGCAAAAAGAAAATAACTGTGCAAACATGTTTTCAATTGTTGGGGCAACATCTCCATGTGGTGGGTACCACTATGTAGAAAGTCCACCTTTGCACCACAAAAAGATAACATCACCAGGCTATGGCACAATTAGCAAGGCCTGTTAGTAGCAATGTTGCCAGTACAGCAGCGGGCAGTGGGTTAGATCACCAGATTGTGTAAACTTATAAACCAGCAATAGCACCTTGAAAATTGCTCCACAGTTACCTGGCAGTCAGTACAAAAACTTTCCATACAGGACTTTCATATATGTGCAGGTCAACAACCAATGGTTCAGGTCCAAGAAGCAAGGTCAGGTACAGCACAGGTCAAGTTCCTGAAAGATCAGCACAAGTGACCATGTAGTAGTTAAGTCAGCCAAAGACTATGTCAGATGCCAGCTAAACAAAGTGAAGGATGGATAGCACCATGGAGAGCTCAAGGGTGGCTGGGATGGAAACTCGACAAGCTCAGCTTATACATTGCTTCAGGGACTGGTGGACTCAAACTGAGTCTTGAATAGGCCTTGGGTTTTGGGGAAATTGAGAGCTCCTCCCTCATAGGGGTTGTGCTTGTATTTGGGACCTTGGCAAGGAGACCAATGGGAAGTGGTGGTGACTGGGGAGAAGTCATTGGAACTTGAGGAAACAGTACTTCCAGTGTTACCCTTGTGGTGACTCTTACTTTATGTCATGTGGGCCAATGACATATGGACCAGCAAGAATGCCAATTCAATACCAGGAACAGGTATTGAAGCTAATTTCATCCTAACTGGCCAAAAATTGGGAATTATGGTGCTGTATTTTTGCTTTTGATCTTTTTGGGCAAAAATTGAAAAGCTCCTATATAAAGAATGAATGTTGATGTTTTTAGTCCCTGGCCACTTGGAGATTACTAGGAGGTGGAAGATGTTGAGAGCCATTTAATAGGTTGCTGTAAGTCAATCAATGACTTGAAGGCACAGGAACAATTTTATAGACAGTTTTGTACAATATCCTTGAATCCTTTTGAAGAAAGGCAGTTAATAAGCATTTTCAGCCCGGTCAATGGGAAGGGCTATAGCTGAGTGCTAGATTATGGGCTTCATCTGCAAAAAGTTCCAGCTTAAATCTCTAGAAAATTGACAGGGGGGGGGGATCTAGGAAAGCCCCACCTTAAACCCTGGAAAGCCTCTGCTAGTCAGTGTAGACAGTAGAGAGCAAGGCAGGCCAATTATCTGACTAGATACAAAGCACCTTCCTATACTTGCAGAAGTCTGCTTATACTGTATAGGTGACTCCCTACAATAAAAGCAGGGAGCACACTTGCTTTCACATAGTTCCCCTTCAGTTTAGAAAGAAAGAAAGAAAGAAAGAAAGAAAGAAAGAAAGAAAGAAGCAACTTAGTAAAAAGGGAAAAGAATTTATCAGAAACCCCACCAGCATTGAAATGATGCACTGCCCTCCCATGTTTGTTATAATCTCATAGGATGCAAAAATAAGGAGAGGGGAGGGGAATAAATCAGAGCAAGGGGAAATAGCCCCCTCAGCCCAGTACAAACAGTAGCACCAGCTGCACCCCACACGCCATTAAATTAGCCAGTCTGTTGTTGTTGTTTTTTCTCCTAATTTTTGTGCGAATTCAAGAATAGGTCACGGATCTCCTGGCAACTCATGAATGAGGCCCTTTATGGAACAATCCGCCTTGCAGCGGAGCTGCTGACAGATGCACTGGGCTCTTTCCATTAATTAAGCAAGAGGGGAAAGGACCCTCTTGTTTCCCCCCCCCTCCACCCACCCGCACCCATCTCCCCCACCCCATTTTCCAAAAGGAATCAGCGCCTGGGCTGTTTCTTGCCACCCAGTCTGGCCTCACTTGTTTTTTAGGCAATTCCAGCCACCCCTTCAGTCCTTGGCCACCCAGGGGGGAAAAGGAGAGGTGGGAAAGCAAAGATGTTTGCACAAAGAAAAAAGACACCCCAAACAAAACACAACACAATGCTCTGACCCACTATGTACGTTTCCTCCAAGTCTCCCAGTTCCTCATCACAAAACCTGCAAGGATTTGCACGCCATAAAAGGGAGAGGGCTGCACTTGTCACTTGAACCAGTAGCTTGCAGCTATATGAGAGGTGCCATTTTTAGTACCTCTGTTGCATTTGGAAATAGCGGCTTAAAATTAATCTCTGTTTTACCCCTGTTTAGACAAAACAGCCAATGATTTAAAAGTTGTTATTTGAACATCAAGGGACAAACATGTTAATGGCTCGATGAACAATGGCTGTTGCACATCCTTTTTCTTCATTACCTCAAAGGAATCATAGAATCATAGAATCGTAGAGTTGGAAGAGACCACTAGGGCCATCCAGTCCAACCCCCTGCCATGCAGGAAATCCAAATCAAAGCATCCCTGACAGATGGCCATCCAGCCTCTGTTTAAAGACCTCCAAGGAAGGAGACTCTATCACCCTCCGAGGGAGTGCATTCCATTGTCGAACAGCCCTTACTGTCAGGAAGTTCCTCCTAATGTTCAGGTGGAATCTCTTTTCCTGCAGCTTGCATCCATTGTTCCGGGTCCTGTTCTCTGGAGCAGCAGAAAACAAGCTTGCTCCCTCTTCAATATGACATCCTTTCAAATATTTAAACAGGGCTATCATATCACCTCTTAACCTTCTTTTCTCCAGGCTAAACATCCCCAGCTCCCTAAGTCGTTCCTCATAGGGCATGGTTTCCAGACCTTTCACCATTTTTGTCGCCCTCCTTTGGACACGCTCCAGTTTCTCAATGTCTTTTCTGAATTGTGGCGCCCAGAACTGGACACAATATTCTAGGTGGGGCCTGACCAGAGCAGAATACAGTGGCACTATTACTTCTCTTGATCTAGACACTATACTTCTATAGATGCAGCCTAAAATAGCATTGGCCTTTTTAGCTGCCGCATCACACTGTTCACTCATGTTCAACTTGTGGTCTACTTGGATTCCTAGATCCCTTTCACACGTAGTTTCATTCAGCCAGGTGTCACCCATCCTATATCTGTGCATTTTATTTTTCCACCCTAAGTGCAATACCTTACATTTCTCTGTGTTGAATTTCATTTTGTTAGCTTGGGCCCAGCTTTCTAGTCTATTCAGGTCATTTTGAATCTTGATCCTGTCCTCTGGGGTATTAGCTATTCCCCCTAATTTGGTATCATCTGCAAATTTGATAAGTATGCTTCCAATTCTGTCATCCAGGTCATTGATAAAGATGTTGAATAGCACTGGGCCCAGGACAGAGCCCTGTGGGACCCCACTGGTCACTTCTCTCCAGGATGAAAAGGAGCCATTGTTGAGCACCCTTTGGGTTCGGCCGGTCAACCAATTACAGATCCATGTAACAGTTCCTTTGTCTAGCCCACATTTTACAAGCTTGTTTGCAAGTATGTCATGGGAAACCTTGTCAAAGGCCTTAGTGAAATCAAGATATTCTTTTACAGGGCCGACAGGAAGCTCCCACCAGGGACAGAATTGGTCTAGGGGCCAATTTGATGGATCCACAGACTGCCCAGAATATGAAAGAAAAAAATAATGAAGGGAACCAAGTAAAACCCAAATGGAAGTAGCTGAAAGGCCACTTCTGGGTTTGAAAATATGAGGGGAGGGTTCATTTTAAGGAAAAGGTGTGATAGGGATGGGTGCAAATATTTTAGAGGATGAACTGCTGCTCAAAAGAGTTTCCAGCAGAGGCAAACTCACCCCTTTGGGTGACACAACAAACTCAGTCTGGGGTCAAGGGCTGTGGCAATTGCCCTGGAGGATTGTGTGCAGCTCCAGAGCCACACACAGAGCCCATCCTCTGCATAAAGTACAGGTTTTGACCCGAAGTGCCCTGAACTGAGGCAGTCTGGCTTATCTATGGAGCCATGTCTTTCCTCTGGGAAAGTGTCCTACAGGTTACATACTCTGGATTTTAAACGGCCTCTGTGAGGAGAACAGATTAAGTATATCCTTCATAGAAATCTGAGATCTCTTTAAAAATGTTAGGCTGGCAGCAGAAAATTCTTGGGACGCATAGTCCACCTTTATCTCATTCCAGATGGTTATGATTCTTGGACAAATGAGAGTTTTGCCCCAAGTATCAGAGAAAGTAGAGAAAGCTGAGGGAGGACAGGCAGAAAGTAGCACCACATGGCTCCTTGTCTGCTACAACTGCAATGGACTAAATGTGGACAAAGCTGACCGAGAGTCCCATTTGTCCCTAACTTTGCTGCACCTAAGTTTCTTTTCTAGGCTTTCTCTTTGTTCAGTCTAGCATTCTGGAAGAAAGAGCTGGAGAACAGAGATGGAGAAGTGAGGAAGGAAGCTGGGAAGGGTTGGAAAATGGAGGGAGATAGGAGAGAAGGAAAAACAGAGCAGAACATGGAAAAAGCAGATGAGGCAGATGGAGAGGAAAGAGCCTGGAAAGGGCAGGAAAGTGGAAGAACTAAAGAAGTTAATGGAGGCCAATTTATCCCTACCTCAGAGAATGTTCAAAAGTTGGTGAAAGGCTGAACGATATTCATACTGGATGGTGTAGGGAGAAGCTGGCTTAGAGGTCCAGTGCATGATCCATTAGCATGGCATGCCAGAAATAATAAAAATTTCATTAGACCCCAGGTCCTGGTTACAAAAGCTGGGCCAGGATGACCACTGCCCTGCTGAGGGTGGGAATAATCCAGCATCATCCAAAAAGACACAAGGAGGAATGATCCTTATGATCCAAGCAAGGGATGGCATACCTATCCTTGCCTTTGGGGACTTTTCCTCACCTAACTGCATCAAGGGCTGGGCTTGAAGAGATTAGTGACTCTAGACTTATCTCAGGGAACCTTGCAGGAACAGAAAAGCTCCTAAATACAAGTATGGATTCCACATCAGATCTTGTCTCTTACCTTGATGCAGGTGAAATATTTTTGATGTGCTTCTTCCATGGAGAGTGGGGCCCAGAGACCCATGTCACCTTAAAGACTAGCACATTTAGTCTGATGTAACCTTTCATCTGCCAGCACCCACTGATCAAAGCAGACATCCTGACATATTATGATGGTGGCCCCAATACATTTGGCAGCTTATAAAGTGCTGCAGTACTTTTGGCGTTTAGCCCTGGAATTTTCACTTAATGTGGGAAAAATTATATGGTTGTCAGATACCAAGTCCTGCAAGGATCAAACAAGATAAACAAACTGGACCCAGGCCAGTTGTATACAACTTGTGATTTGTAGCAACTCTTGATTCCAGAGGAGGATGCAAATCCACTTCTTTATGGGATATTGTAGTGGAGATGGGGATGTGTATCCTAAGTGAACACTTGTATCCTCATGTGGCTGGCATGCTAAGGTTTTTGCTCTGTACAGACTACTTTTCCTGGATTGAGATAATGTAAAATCACCAAAAGCATCTGATGACTCTTGCTCAGTACATCCACAGCTGAGAAGAAAAGAAGTAAATCAAACTGAAAGCAGTAAAAAGTCACATTGCTAAATGGCTCCATTGGCTGATAATTTGGAATAACCAGAATGGGTTCCAACATATTTTCACACTTCAGCACAGCTGAGCTTCAGTTTTTCTGACTGTAGAGCACAAGGCAATCCTGTAATAAATGCTTCATCTTTCCCCAATCATCCCAAATTATTCACATGAAAGATCCTATTTTCTCTCTTGGACTCTAATGAAGCTCCCATTGAACCAATTACTCACTTGCTATTCATGTATTGTCTAACAAGGAAATCTGTGAAGCACCGCCATTAGGAAGAAGATGTGATTGGCTTGGGGTTTCCCCCCTGAGTGCTTCCATTTTTTTTTTGCTCCCAAAGCCACTGCTTTTAGCTAGCAATTTCCAGTTTCATCATCTGATGAAAAGTGATAAAATAAACCCAGCTGCAGTGTGCGAGATGACAAAATACTTTAGATTAGTGAGCATATAATTATGCTTTCCATGACTTGGATTCTTACATTTCTCTCCCAACCCCATGATAAAAGTAAACAACTTGGGTAGGAGAAGAGCTGAAAAACAAGATGTACTGTAGACTCTACTACAATAATGAACCCAGCAGTTCAATTTATTTTGAATTCTGCTTTCGTCCTCAAAAGTGCACAACATATGTGAAGTTAGTTTTTAAATGTGTGTTTTTAAGACTGCCACTGTTATCATATTGCCAGCAGCAAGGAAGGAGATCAAGTGAAGTTCTGTGTTTTTTTTTTAACCAATGGATCATTTGAGCACAGTTCAGCTGCAACCAGCCTGGAGCCTGGGAGGGCCATTTGGTGCAGCATGGGAACTAGTGCAGAAGAGGAATGAAGAAAGGATGGTCTCTTTTTTGGTGTCCTAGCATCTTTGCTGCCATTCACTATACTGTACACATGGTTATACAGTACCCTGAGCTGTCATTATTTTATGTCTGAAGGTTGGGGCTTAAAATTCATTGTGTTCTAAATAGCAGCAAAGCTGTAAGCATGCCATTAAAAGATGGGGAAACTGAGGTCATCCTATGCCAGATGTGGGCACCTATGTGTTACCCAAAAGTGGCACCCACAGATTAATATGCTTTAGGGGAATTTTAGTAGCTCAAATTATGTTTTGGCCAGGGCAACAGTTGGCCTTGGGATCACAACTCTTATGTATAATGGTTCCAAATCACACAAACTCCAGAGGCAATTCCAAATAGGATATTGTAGTTTTATTAAGAAGATAATCAGGACACAAACAAGAACTAATGAAGCAAAAGTAGGAGGTGAATAGTGGAGGCCTTGTTAACAGTGATATGTTACTGATCTTGAAGCATGGTTCAAATTGATGGGAATCCGGAATGGAGAAGGCTCAATAGCCGCCTTGGGAAGTGCGGGCGACTGGTTTATTGAGGTGCCTAGCAGAACTGTCAGTGTTTGCCTGGTTGCAATCTAGACCAAATTGCCAGTGTCTAGGTGGTATAGATCCTGAAAATCATATCCCAGGGCAGTATTCTTCGGGCTGAATGGATTAACTGTGTGCTAAATGGTTTTCCAGGAGAAAAGAATGGTTTGGAGCAGTAGTAAATGTTTGGAAGATTTTTGTGAATATCTCAGACAAAAGCAAACCTCTTGCTGCTGGAGAACTGTCCTATGTCTGTATATGCACAACCATCTCCTTCAGCCAAAGTCCCATCATCACCCTCCATAGACAAAAGGAATTATATGTCGATGTCTTGGGTGATCTCATTGTGGTGGGTGCCTTGCTTTCTCTCTTGCTGAAGCCAACTGGATTATGGCCAGATTTTCACCTTGGACTTGCCTTTACAGGTCACTCACTGATCACTCATAGCAGTGTTTCTTTTAATATTAGAATGTTGTCATATATGAAAAGGGTGAATAGGGGCTTAATCCCAGGATAACATATGGCAAGGGGAATTTTTTCCAGCAAGCCACATTGTTGCATTCCTGTACTGGGAGAAAGACAGGATATCAATCAATTAATCAATCAATCAAAATTCCTTCTAAACCAGAAGTGATGTCACATCACTTTTGGTTTCATTTTCAGATTCTTGTTTTGACTTTGTGGGATTGGGAGTGTAGGAAAAGGAAAAAGGATGTATTGTTAGTCAAGTTGGAGGCTTGAGGAGCATTTTGAGGATAAAGGTTAGCTGGAATATTAAAGTAATTGGGGGAATCCAAGGGCTTGTGGCTCTTGCAGTATGGTTGGGGGTGCAAAAACAAGACTGGGGTTAAATGTCGTCTCTTGGCTGCACTTTCCCCACTCCTGGAGTATGTGTATGACTTTTTTCAACTTCTTGTGGCAAACCAGGAAGTGGAGTGCTTTGGGTTCCTCTCACTGTGAAGCCAAGTAATGATAAGGACTGACCCACTGTTCCTTTTCCTTTCCTCCTCTATCTGTTTCTGTTCCTAGAGCCCACCACTTTCAGCAGTTCCCAAACAACCCAAAGGAGGCTTTGAAGGAGGTTATAATAAGATATGAAGAGCCAAAGATCACACAGTGAGCTTAGTGGCTCACTGGGAATGTTCATACTTTGGGCAACTCTGTGTGTTACATTAAATTGACTATGGCAACAAAAAATCTGCAAAAGTTTTAGCACACTGAATTGGTGAGATTCCATCAATTTCAAGGTCCATGGCTTCTTGTCTTTTAGTATCTGAGTTCTTAAGCAATATTCTATCGGTTATAGAACCTGGGGGAGCAAAGATCAGGTGACAATATATAAACATCTTGTCTCAAACATTATACAGCGGACCCTTGTTATACACTGGGCTTTGGTTCCAAGATCCCCCATGGATAACAAAATCTGTGGATGCTCAAGCTCCATTAAATATGACATAGCAAAATGGTGTCCCTTATAAAAAAAAATGGAAAATCAAGGTTTGATATTTGAAATTTGTACTTTTTTTTTTAACATTTTCAAACTGCGGATGCTTGAATCCGTGTATAAAAAATCCGTGTATAAGAAGGGCTGACTGTATTAGTAATTCTAAAGCGAAATAAATACAGAGATTTTCAATGTTTCCAGATTTTTGGTGCGGATTTTGGTGTGGGGCAGATATTTCCTGGAATAAACACTTTCCTCCTAAATTTTTCTCATCATTCCATCCCTAAGTGTTCCTATCTCTGTTGGGAAGATAGATTCTGAAGATAAACATTTTAAGTGAATCCAGTGGCCAAGAAGAATGTAGGGTGGAAGGAGTGGGAAACATAACACCCATCTTAAAGTCACTCCACTGGCTGCCTATTAGCTTCCACCACAGTACAAGGTTATTACCTTTAAAGCCCTACATGGCTTGGGTCCAATCTATCTAAGCGATTACCTACTTCCGTATAATCCACCCCGCACTCTCAGGTCCTCTGGGAGAACTTATCATAGCCAAAAAAGACCAGACTGGCTGCAACCTCCCAGAGGACATTCTCTGTGACCGCTCCCAGATTGTGGAATGACTTGCCAGAAGAGATCCATCAAATCGCCAACCTGGATAGCTTCCAAAAAGCTATTAAGACGGATCTCTTCCGGCAGGCCCTTCCGGAATAGCATGAAAGAACCTCCCGCATATGCTGCATATTTTATATTATGCCACTACTTGCCTGTTGTTATTGGTTTTAATAGTTTATTTAATAGAATGATTTTAATAGTAATATGTTTAATTCTTTTTTAAGGGGGTTATGATATATTGTGTTGGATATCACATGTTTTTATACTGTAAGCCGCTCTGATTGCCTTATGGTAGAAGAGCGGGATATAAATAAAAGTTTTATTTATTTTTATTTTATTTAACTGAAATAGCACTCTTGTTCAGCGGACTATATTTTACAGGCAAGACCATTCTGAGATGATGGGTCCCACATGAGGAAGGCTTTTGCACAACAGCCATTAGGATGAGAGCAGCCTGCCATGTTGATTGCCTTGCACATGGTTTTCTGCCTGGCCAGTGTCTTGTATTCCTGACATCCTTCACACAAAGATAAGGTCACTAGTTTCTTTAATAATGAATGCTGCACATGGGATTCAGTAACAATTTTGTGGTGGTTGTTGTTGTCATCCTTCATTTTGCTCAACCTAGGGCATGACCTTTTGCGTTAGAACACATTTAGACTTTGAACTGATTAGAGAAATAAGTTCCCTAGAGGAGTTCTCCAGATGATAAAAAATTCTGTCTCTCACACTGATCAGCAAAAACAGAATAAATTATGCAAAACAGTCAAAATTACCAAAGAGATTATACAAAATAAGTGATACTAACTTTCTCCGTTTATAAAGTTTGTATAGGATGCAAAATTTCAATGATTTGAACCTGTCTTTTTGTTTTTCAAAAGCACCTCTTTACAAAGGCTCTTCGGCCGGCTTTGTATCTCCTTTGCCTTTGCAATTAAAGTCAGCCTTGTAAGAAAGCAGCCAAAATAAAGGTTTGCTGGCATTGGATGTTCATGTGTCATTGAACTGGCATAAACGACAGTCCTCTGGTTATGCCAGTGGAGCCGACAGATTTCACATGCCTAATGAAAAGGAGAATGATCAGAATAGCAATATGATGGGTATCTTTCAAGTACTGTGCAGCCCAGGCATTCCACAATGAAGTATGGCACCTCTCCACCGTGCAAATATTTAATGTTGCTCTAACTATCCCCTGGTTACTGGACTGTGACAGTTAATAGCCGTCAGCTGCCAAAGCTGGTGAACAGTTGGGTTACTTCAAGAGAAAATGAGTAGTAAAAATGAAGCCAAGTCACTCTAGGAACCAAACGATCATAAATCTGCTGTAACTCAGTGGGTTATCTCCAAGGTTCAGAGTGTGGCTGACCTGAGCCATCTTTCAGATGCTATTGACCAAGGCTTGCGGCTGGTGTACTGTGTATTGTATTTGGTTTTGTGTACTTTACGACTATGACTTTATGCAAGTCTATCAGTTGGTAGCTTTATACCTCGTTTCAGCCAATAGATGCCAAAGGTTTTCCCATTTCCTCTAAACACAGCGCAGCAAAGGAGGCCCTGGTTCTACTAGTATACATAGCCCAACCCAAAAGGTAACAAAGCATGACATGTTTATATTACACATGGCCTATTAAACAGTGCCAAATAAAACAATCACCTCAACATACATAACAGTGTTGTATGAATTAATTCCCCTAAATTGCCTGAAGTTGTACCTTCAAAGATCACTTCAGAACTCAGTGCCTTGTTATTGTATTCTTGCTGTTGTGTTTTGCACTGTTCCAAGGACATCATACATTCTTCGTACTGCATCACCTGTTTTGATTTGATTGTCTGATAAATTTGCAGTTGGCCTTTTGGTACACTATCATCAGATATAAATACAAATGGAGGCACATTTTGGATTCCTGCCTTCTTTATCACAGTGACAGGAGACCACACATAACCTCTTTCTTCTTATCCATTGCACTGGCCTGGAATCAAAGTTACTGAGAGCAGATATGGGCTCTGCTGATTCCCCCCCCCAGTACAGGGCAGCTGTTCATCAGCAACAATTCTGCACAATAGGCAGGGGCCACCAGTAGGTGACTGCAGGCAGGTGGGCTGACTGGATAGGTGCCTATACACCGGGGGTGGGGGTGAGGGGTGGCGGCTTTTGGTCAAGTGGAGCAGGGGGTCCTGGCTGTGCATGAAGGTGACGGAATCAAGGAACGGGGCCTTCTACTCCATCCTTCCTCCCTCCCAGCCTCACTTCTTGAGGGCTACCAAAAAACTCCAGAGACATGCCCTCTGGAGGAGGATGGCCCTACAGCATTCCTGGTGATGAGGAAGATGTAGAAGTAAAGAAGGGAGCAGAGTGAGGTGGCCATTTGGTGTGGTTTTCAATTGTAGTTTTAAAGTGTTTTTTTGTTAAAAATATGTTTTATTAATTTTTGAATACACTATTTGTGGTGGCTGGGTTCCCAACCACCTGAAGACTTCTCCTGAACTACAAAGGGTTAATCTGGGAGGAGGTACATGCTAATGAGAGATGACATCACATGCTAATGAGCAGCTACATCATAGCTGACGTAAGGCTCACTTGGCCAATCAACAGTGCCAGAGCGGCAGTTTCAAAAGATTCCAAGAGAGGGGTTTAAATACCCCTGTAGGACCATGTGTCCTTTGTTCTCTCCATCTTGGCTGGTTTGGAGAAACCAGAGGTCTGTCCTCTGAGAGCCGGAGGACCGGCTCTGACATGCAGGTAGAGTTGGCAAGGAGCCAACTCCCTGATTCCAAGAACTCCACAAGGACTGCAAATCCCATCATTGTGTGAGTAGCTTAGGAACAGTGTTAGTCAGTACGTCTAGGTTTTGTTATGTTTATCTAATAGCTTGCTGAAACGAACTCTTTGCAACTATGCTTTTCTAGACCTGCATAGCAAAGGTGGCTCTGCACGAATGATATCTTTTTATTCTATGCTATTTCTTTAAAATAAACTTCTTTCTTTTAAAAGCATCTGCTATCTCTTTGGCTCCTGTACACGTGTCTTATCTCGGTTATTGATTGCTGTGGGTTAGCGAGAAAGGAAACTAGATCTCTCTCTCAAGCAAGTCTCAGTGTGTGCTTGGGAAATATAGTTTATTGTGCTTGGGAAATATAGTTCATTTATAATTCACTGAGTGGTGGCAGCGGAAGATTAGTTCTTTTTAAGGGATCTCCCTGAGAGTAATAGCCACGCACAGGGCTTTGCTCTCAAGGAATCATCCCATATAATATGCAAACCACTATATTACAAACACAACAATTTCCCTAATCTCATTTTGCCTCCACCATCCACCCACACTATAATACATTCACATGTATTATAATAAACATAAATACACATAAAGTGTAATAAACATAAATACACATAAACCAAGACAAACAAACACACACTTCCCAATATATCAAGGCATCAGCCTAAATCCTTATTCCTTGAACATATGCCTTTCTTTCAAAAAACAGCTCATAAAAGGAAAAATAAACAAATAAATTATATACCTAATACACACACTATTACCTTTCCACACTTTTTTGGTTAACTTTTTCCATGATATGATTATTTAGTCACCATGTATAATCAATACTCAATTAATGTTTGAACCCACCTGTTATTTATTTACCATATCTATATTGCAGGTAATCATGAAATCGTCCCTGATCTTTTACAAATTTACTACTAGTTTTTCGATCAAGTATATATGTAAGTTTCTCTCTTCCATCTCTTCCATTCCATTTTTTCTAACCATTCTTCCTCTGTGGGTTTTTTTTAGCATCCTTTCCATAAAGTGGTTCTAACTATTGTATTCGATTGTTGTTTTAACTGTTGTGTTTAATGTTTAATTTGCTTAATTGAGTTTTTATATTGTTCAAATTATTTATGCTTTCAATCTCAATGTATTTTAATTAATTGTATTGTGCACGATCCTGAGATCCTGTGCTAAAAGGTGGGATATAAGTGATTTAATAAAGAAATAAAAATGTTGTCTTTTGCCCTCAGAGAATAGGAGGAATGGAGTCTTGAGAAATGATGCCAGAGTGCCCAGAGGGCAGCCAGAGAAGCAGCTACAATAGTGGCTGCAGTAGTGGCAATGTTGCTGGCAAGAGCAGTCATAGCGAGGGAAATTTGTGAGAGCAAGCATTATTTTACTACTACTATTATTATAGTTTATTTCTATAGCGCTGTACATGAATAGTACAGGCGGTGGTTACAATTTTGGCAGCAATCTCAGCTGCTGAAATTAAAGCAGTGGTTGAGAACTGAGCTGGACATGGCCTGTGAGCTGGAGCTGTACAAATGTATACCAGTGCGAATCCAGAAGTGGAAAGCTTCTGTGAAATCGGATGAGGCTATAATGTAAAAATCCTATTTTGGTGTTTGTCGTAATCCAGTATTTTTTTAATTTTTAAAAAATATATACTGTACCTTTTATGCCTGTTTGATAGCAAAGATATTATCCATATTTGATCATCATGGTTCTCAATATGTCTATGGTTGTTGGCTGAGATTCTAGATAAGCTACCTAGTTTAGCATAAGAGTCTCCTGATCCAACCCTCATTCAATCTTGTCTTACTGGGCAGCAGCCTCTGCAAGTGACATGAGTCTCTTCTCCTGTCAAACAGGATGCAGCATTTCCACCCTCCTCCCATGAACAATCTCTGGAAGAATTGCTACAAGGATCCTGTTTCTGACTATTGTCTGGTGGAAGGAAGGTGGAAAGTCAGTCTGCTGCATCCTAGTTGAGAGGAGCAGAGACCCTCGTTGATTTCAATGGCTGCTTCCCAGTGAGTTAGGACTGGGGGACTTTACAATTCCTATGTATTCCTTATGCTACTGAATACATTTGGGACTTAGAATACAAATTGTTTATGCATGTGTAACTCTAGGTTACACATTTGCAACTACATAAATGAATTAAATTCTCGATTGCTCCTGATTGCTCACCTCCTCTTCAATGTCACATTTACAGTCTTAAACCAAATTATTGTATTTTCTTCAATTTGAAAAATGGATTTCTTAATGTTGAAAATGTCTTCCCCAGATACCAGATCAGACATTGCTTAAACTGTCTTTCAATAAATGTCTTTAAAACTGTTGGTGGCTGTGGCTCTCTGCAGATGGCTGCAAAGACGGGATGGTGGCTGCTCCTCGACTCCTATAGTATCTTCCACAGTCTTCCAATCTTCCATAAAGATCTCAGGTGCTAGGATACTGATTTGAGTTCCCACAGAGCCCACCCAGTCCCCTTTATCAGGGGTATGTTATTTTAATTTTTTAAAATTCTTTTTATGTAGGTAATTCAAATCTAGTGTGGCTTAATCTTTGAGGGAGATTACCCTTACCCCACAACGTACTTTTCAGAGATGGAATATTGTTTTATTAAAATGTATTGTGTTAATTTAACCCTTTGCAATAGGTAAGTAATAAGATGTGTCAAAGGAATTTTGAGCCCCTTTGAGGCCTTTTCTTCCAGTCTTAGGCAAAGTAAGACTTGTTATTGTTACAGTTTGCATTTTCTCCCGATCCAGATAATGCTGACTATGCAAAAAGATACTCTTTTGTCTTAGCCATATTCCTTAATAGGGTATCAACTTATACTTTATACAAAAGATTTATCAAAGAACAATAATGCACAATATATATTCTCATTTGGAAAACAGCAAGGGAAAATTAGAACATTTGCCTAAAATAATACATAAGCAGGGTTAAAAACATGGGGATTTGATATTTAGGCCTCAAGGTAGGTTACAGAATTTATGGCAGAATCTTAAACACTCTTAAGACCTGATGTTGGAAAAAGTGAAGGAGTAGAAAGTATTTTGGGATAATTCATCCAGAAATGCAATGTGAGATTCTGCTATGATTCTTCCTCCTATTGTACCGTAGGAGCCATGGTATAGTAGTTTGAGCATTGGACTAGGACTCTGGAGACTAGGGTTTGAATCCAGAGTTGGCCATGTAAATCCATATATGGTGGCCACTTCTGCATCATGGAGAAACAACAAAGTATGCATCCCCCCTCCCCAGAAATGAGAGCAAAAGAAGGTGCCAATTTACAAAGAATGTGCTAATTTGTATTTAAAGATGCACACACACACACACACACACATATATATATACGATATATGATATATATAATACACACACACACAAATTGAATTTAAGCAGAAATAATATACACCTCAACGCAGTGGTGCCATTTTCAAAGAGGCATTCATTTTAGTCCGTTTCAGTATAAAAGGGAAGGGTGGGAGGAGAAAAGAAAGAAAAAGGAGGGTCATGGCACTTTTAACAGATATATTTTACTATCAGCTTTCACACATCATCACTCAATTTCTCAGATCCAAGGTGGAGTACAATATACTAGTCTCAGTATGCCAACTCGAGGCAGGTAACAACAAACAAGAGAAAAATAAAAATGCTACACAACAACCCTCAAGTAAAAACATAGCAAAACATCCTAAAACTCCCTCCCTAATCAAGAGTGAAATTGTATATACATAATAATAATAATAATAATAACAATAATAATAATAATAATAATAGCCAATTGTATTCTTAACATTTGCTGTGAAAAATCCTGCTTTCATGAAAGTTTGTTCCGCAGTGTTGTTGTTGTTTAAAGAAAGGAATAAATTGGCTCGAGACACAACTAGTGAAAAGCAGCCTAGTGTGCCAAGAAGCCTTTGTCCCTGTCCAAATCTTTATTCATCCAACCACCCTGTTTTGACCTTAATGGAGTGTGCACCTGACGTTGCTGCAACTAGATCAGGCCAGCTCAGCAATTGTGCGACTTTCCTATTGCTGTGGCCACTTCCACAGGAAACAACCAGAAAAATTTGCTCCATGTCCAATCCACCATTCAGTTGATGAAAATCACAGTTCCAGATAAAATCACAACTCCATATTGATTATATGAAGGCTTGGAAGAAGCAGAAACATGTCAGCGATAGAGCAGAAAATGAGACAGAATAGGCAGTTCCAGACAGTAAAATTAGCATTCAATGAGAACTGATGTTCCTTTCACCCCCAGTGCCCCAAACAAGTGCTTTCTGTACCTGTTTGTTATTGTGGAGGACTAAGTCCAGGGCACATAATAAACTCTTTGTTTTCTTATAGTTTTCTTCTGTTTTCAACGGGAACTTTTTGCCTACTTCTCATCAACTGGCAAAATTCAGAGATGCTACTTTTCTTAGTGTTCAGCCCCTTGTAGCTCTGTTTGTAAGAAAAATTTTAAAACATTCAAAAGTAAATTCAGTTAGCAGATTCACAGGGATTGGCTGAATAAATCTGTATCTTGAAATCTAATATACCCAAATGTTAGATTTATTAGCAAACAAACTATGCATAATACATCTGATGTTTCTGGCATAATAAATGTAGGTCTGTAAAAAGATGCCAAAAGAAGTATTGCGTATTTGCTTTAGCAGAATTTCTCCCTCCTTATCCTCCTCTGCTAACAGCACCCTCCCCACCACCAGAATGTGTCAAACTTTTACATTTCTAGTTCCCATCCTCTGTACTTTCCATATTTGAATCATTATGCAAAGAAGGAACTATACGCTCTTCTTTCAAGAGGACTAGCACCCTTAGTCTCCAAGACAGAAAAGAGAAAATAAAAATGTTTGACAAAGCAACTTGCTAGTGTTCACAGTAGATTAAAATATGGCTTAGGCCTGTTACAGACTGCCAAAATAATGCTGCTTCGGGTCTCTTTGGAGGTATGCTATTTAAATGACGCATGGGTCCTAAGAGTCCGGAGGTCGCGCCAAAGCCGCACTCCATTCCTAAGCACATACCTCCAAAGAGACCCGAAGCAGCTTTATTTTGGCTGTCTGTAACAGGCCATAGAGAAGCTGTCCTTTCAGGACAGTAAAATGCAGAGCCAGTGTGGTGTAATGGTTTGAGCGTTGGACTAGAACTCTGGAGACCAGAGTTCGAATCCTGATTTGGCCATGTAAACCCACTGGGTGACCTTAGGCAAGTCATATGCTCTCAACCTCAGAGCACAAAGATACAGGAGCTTAATACTCTTCAGCTTTGGCTGCCATTGGTCCCAACGCAGGGTGATCACTTTTCAAACCCCACCATGTAACACCATGGTTTAGATAAACATTTCCTTGCACTAAATGCGCATATCTATCTTACACCTGGAAAAAAAAATAACCAGCTCATTAAAAGAAGCAATGCATATATATTCTCTTACCTCTTTTGTGTCTTGGGTTTTTTTTTAATACTGTTTTTGTATTTACCGTTCGGATCTATTTTATATTGTGACGGCTTTTAGCTTTTAACAATAAACTTCTCTATATTCTCTTACCTAGCAAGCTGGCATGAATATAGTCTCAAAGCTAGAGGGACTGATTAATAAGACCTCCACTGTTCAAAGTATGTGGGTGTGTCCAGCTTTCCTCCTCTGCAGTCATATTATGAATATAAACATAATTAAACAATAGGAAAAATAGCAGAATAAATTATGCTACCCCAGGATGGGAAAACCATAGAATCTTAAAATTGGCATGGACCCTCCAGGTTAAGGTTAATCTAATCTCTCTTTAAAAGCCCCCAACAAGGAGACACTATCACTCTCTAAGACACTCCCCTGAAGATTCATTTAATCTGCACCACAGAATCATAGAATTGGAAGAGACTACAAGGGTCATCCAGTCCAACTCCCTGCCACCGATTTACAAAAACATCAGAATATAGTTTTATTTTGCAAATAATTGGGTTACATTGGTCCAGGATTTGGCTGTTCTTTTCAGTGCACAATTCACACAACCCTGTACATATGTAAGTAATGGCTTCTGTCAAGGATGTAACTTAGTAAACATCACTGTTCAGGCAGCAGCTGAAAATTTGAACATATATGCTTACTTTTTAAATTCTCTTAACTGTGTGGCTAAGAGATTTCTAGTTTGTTTGTTTTTTACATCCAGTTGCTCTCTCTTTTTATCAGAAACTGGAGATAGATATTAGCAGGAAATATGCCTGGCTTCAAAATACAATCCATGAAGGGATCTTTATTTTAGTACTGTGGGGATGTATCTTACTGATGTAGAAAAATTGTTCCTGTTGGGAAGCCTTTACATGCTTGTACCTTCATAGGAGCAAAATGCACAGGCAGGCAACCATTGACCAAACCTATGGTATGCTGCCCATGGATCTGGCCTGTTCCAATGGTACTTAGCTAGGCTGGCGCAGCTATGGCCGGGTGTTGAGACACTTGCTTGCCAACATGGAGTCGCTGCCACCATTTTGTGAAGGCCCCTGCCGTGGCCTCTAAGGGCAGAAACGTGATGTACGGCTTCAGGAGATGAGGGTTCAAACCCCTGCTTGGCTATGGAAACCCACAGGGTAATGTTATGCAAGTCACATTCTTTCAGCCTCAGAGGAAGGCAAAGGCAAACCCCTCTGAACAAATTTTGCCAAGAAACATCATCAAAGGTTCACTTTGAGGTTGCCATAAGCCAGCAACAATTTGAAGGCACACTTCATAGTGGAAAATTTGTAGCTCTCGATAAGTAATGCCTAATGCTCTTCACTCTTTTCCAAATGATCAGTATCATCAGGACACAATCAGAATTAAAATGAAGTAAATTCACTCATTTGATTTCCTTTCAGAAGGGATTTATTCCAGCAAAAGCTGGGTACACAAATGAAAAGCCGGAAGTCCTGTATCACAATTGTTTTATTTATCAGTATCAAATTACAAAGTAAAGTAATGAATGACATTTTCAGAATGTCTCCTTTGAATACTGTAGTAGAAATAAAATCTCTCATTTATTTGAAGTACCTTATTGTCTTAAAACTGTGCGCTGAAATAAAAGACTTCTTTTGGCATATCTTGATGAGATAGCCTGCATGAGTATTTCTGTACTTCATTTTCACACATGTATATATTTATATATATATATACACACACACATATATAATACTATGAGATACAACCTTAAGCTCCCAACTAGTGAGAGTCTTTTAATGGGATTTATTTATATCAAAAGTATCTTGATCCTGTGTGGAGGAAATGAGACCTAAGTCTTACTCCAATAAGTGTTTAGGAACATGGGTCCCATTATCACATAGGAGCACAAAGCTGCTTTGTACAAGCTAGCACTCTTCAGATACATTTGACTACAACTCCCACCTTCCAAATCAGCATGGCAATGAAGTTATGGAATAAGGATGATGGAAGTTATTGTCTAATATACATGGGCACAAAGAGCAAATTATTATTTTTTCCTTGTGTGCACCAGTGCGATACTATTAATTAAGTCTAAAGCTAGTAGAACATGTCAATGATTTTTCACTTGGCTGAGGTGAATAGCATGAGCCAGGGCTGTATACTCTACAGGAATATACTAGAAGTGTCAACTGTTGCCAAACAGCCGTGGGTGTTCTCATATAGTGCTGTTGCTAGAAAATGTACTAAAGATAATGAATTTCAAGTTGAACAGAGCTTGGCCTCTTATTTAAGGCATGCAAGACACTGTTGGTTGGAAACAGATACAGGGAATCAAAACAGAGATGTGTGAAACATACAAGCGAATAGAAGTACAGAAGCATCAATGCAGGACAACCAGGGAAGGAGGGAAAGGCAGGCAGTGTCTCCTCTTGATCCGCTGGGTTGACCAGTATCAGTGAAAGTCAGGCTTCTCTGGAAAGGTGCAGCCGGAACGCTTTATAATCACACTGGCAGCATAGTGTCCAGCACGGATACACTCTGTCAGCGGTCGGTCATACACAAGCTGGGAGAGGAAACCTGAAGGACAGGAGTAAAATAAAGCATTAGGTTAAAAATATCTGTGAATGTGCCCAATCAGTTCTCTTTATGAGGAGGGAGAATAGCAACGCAACTTTACTGTATTATTTATTACATTTATACTTTGACCTATCCCATGGATTTACTGTAGTTTACAGAAGGTCTTCCAATTCAGTGGGAGGTGCAGGAGGTGCGGATTGCACCGGGTGACACCCAGAAGCAGGTGACACCTGGTTGGGCCCTCTTCCATCTTCAGGGCAGGAGCTCTGTCCAGGGCTTCCTCTCCAGGGAGAAAGCCCAGGACAGAGGAGAAGGGCTAGCATGTTGCTGCCTCCTGCCCAGCTGCCTTCCAAGTCCAGTGTGTACTCAAGAAAGCTGAGGAAGGGGAGGAGGCTGCCCCTTTGGCCCTACCTTCATAAGCATCACCTCCTGAAAGCCCCAGCCTCCGCACCAGGTGAAGCCCTGGCTGGGAACGCCACTGTTCCGAACTGCACACATTTCAGCCCTCAAGGAGCTCACAATCCCCTATTAACTAGATGATCTGGGTCACAGAGACTGCTTTTAACAGTACTTTACAGACAAACTCTATTTAACAGTGTGTGTGTGTGTGAGAGAGAGGGGGGGGAAGGAGAGCTAGTTCAAGGAATGCTTGGCAGTTCAGCTGACCATATGTTCCAATAAGAATTCTTTAGAATTACACAAACACTATTCCTGGTCTCTTCTTGGATTCAAGCACATCTTCTTTAATGCAAATCTGCAAAATATAGCAAGTTATGTTGCTCTAATTAAAACTGGAAGCCATTTTCAAACTAAAGTTTTCAATTCTCTTTGAAGGACAAGTAAAAAATGTAGATTGCCCATTTAGCTGTAACAGTAAACTATAATTTGTGCCAAACAGAAAAACAGTATATGAATGGGAGCAGGCTGAGAGAATACATAAGTGAGAGTTTGGTTACTATTACATCTTGTCTCTACCAGGAAGGTAGACATAAAATCACATTTCAGGTCTTGTAACACATCCTCTTCCAGAGCACTAACCTCTTTAAATTGTTTTTAATGTTATTAGAAGTTTAATTCCATTCTAATGTTGATCTTTTGTATATTTGAATGACATTGTATTTATTTTAATCTGTATGTCATTTTGAGTTCTGGTTTTGAGGAAAGGATAGTGTATAAAATAAACATAACAACTGCCAGCAACATTGTCGTTAAAAAATAAAATGCTCTGGAGCCTTCTCAAATGGACATATTTTAGAATAGACTCACAAGCCCAAAATAACCTAGTCATTTGCTTATTAAACATTAAACATGTGTTTTAGCTTGCATATTTTAAAAGAAATCTGACCTCCAAATCACAAACTGGTCTGACTTCAGAGAAAACCAGGGTGGCCAACTATGGTGCCATAGATGTACATATATTGATTTCTGCTCCCATAATCCCTCACTACTGACAGTGCTGATTAGGGATGATGGGAGTTGCAAGACACCATATTTGGTTTTTAACCTTAACAAGAGGAGTTTTTTTTCCTAGATAGGTTTATAGGAGGAAAGAGGTAAAACACAAACTCAACTGCATTTTCAGGAATTCTTCTTATAACCCTAAGAATGTGCTCAGCAATTGCCACCCCCGCAACAGAACTGCTCTCTAAAATTAGGGTTGACAGATTCTGGCCTATTCATAGGAACCTTGTTCTCTAACAGCAGTGGTTTTCTAAATGTTTAGGCAGTAATCCCCCCCCCCCCATTCAATATAACAGACCATGCCAACTGGGGCCTACAGAAGGTGAATGCCAAAATATCAGGATAACTAAAGGTTTCCTACTCTACTGTAAGGGATAATAATCCCAATACAGTATGGGTGAAGATTTAGGCCTAGCATTTTCATGGCTCTTTCCTTAAATACTATCCTCTCAAAAAGACAAGTTATATTAATGCCTATGCCATCTAATGTCTATTAAGATACCAATGTTGCTGCAGTAGAAGTCTCCAGCCTACGTTTCCCTAGTACGATAACATCCAAAATCCACAAAACAGTGATGCCTATATTAGACCAACCAAAATACATGTTACATGCTTTCCAAGCTCCACTGGCTTCTCTTTTTGTCTTGCTAATAGACATTTTAAAAAAGCAATTTGCTGGAGTACCCACATGGCCAGGAGGAGGAGATGCCTGCCTGAATGAATGTCCTGAACGGAGAATAGCCATATCATGATAAAATTCAGGTTTGGGATTAGGTTTGCCTTAATTTCCCCCTCCCCTCTCCTGTATGATTTTTAATATTTTTGCCAGATGAAGAAACCAAGCTTTGAAAGCTGGCAACATGTATTTTGTGCATTTTGGTTGCCCCAATAAGTGTATCACTGTTTTGTGAATTTTGGATGCCCCTGTATTTTGCTACATCGCTAACGTGGCTACCTCTGGATAGGTTTTCCCAGGAGTACAGTGGTCCCTTTGTATATGTGGGGTGATCTGTTCTGAACCCCCCTGCGCATGCGAAAAAAATGCAAAATCCCATTGATTCTAATGGTGGCGCGTTCCTGCATGGCACAACCACACAAACTTTTGTCCCCCTGGACTTGCCATCCTCATGAGCTCAAATCTGCAGATGGCAAGCCTGCGGATGGCGCAGGCGGACTGTACCAATATTCTTTCCAACCTATGACACAGAAATCCTCTCATTAAGTCTTGTGGAATAATATTATAGTCCTCTTTGAGGACTATAATAGAGAGACCCATCTTCAAACGCTGACTGGGGCTTCTGAGAGTGATCCAAAATATCTGGAGAATCAAAGGCTGAGAACCACCAACACAATATTTGCATTTACTGACTTCAATAGCACTTTTCAGTCAACAACTTGTCCTTACTAGATCTCAAAATTCCATCTTTTAATTCTTATGTATATATGAAAAAAAAAAGATATCAATACATCATTTGGAAAGATAACAACACCCTGAAGACATCTATTATCTGATTTTGGAACCTATGCTACGCTAAGCTTACCACAATACACTAAGAAAGGTCAAAGCCTGTTTCGCAGTTCAGCATACATTTATTTCCCCTTCACACATTTTAACTATAATGTAGTTTAGATTATGAATTTGGAATTGTGATAATTGATACAGGCCAGCTGACAAGCATTAACTTTGGAAAATTTGAATTATAATTCTAGATCAATAGATCTTGGGTATAACAAATACCACCATTAGCGATGAGAGTGATTTGTTTAATCCAAACCAATCAATCAATCAATCAAATTAATTTTTTAAAAAGTTGCTCTCATCCTTGATTTGTTCAGATTCTCTAGTTATTCAGCAGTGTTAGAACCCTATGTTTGAGGGTGTTTTCATCTATCCTAAATTCATATAATTCGGGATTCAAATCTGGAATGCACAATTTGAGAACCAGTATGGTGTAGCAGTTTGAGTGTTGGACTGGGATTCTGGAGACCAAGATTTGAATCCCAGCTCAACCATGTAAATCCACTGGGGGAGTCACACTCTCTCAGCCTCCCAGGATGCCAATGGCAACACCCCTCTGAAGAAACTTGCCAAGAAAACCTTAGGGTCACCATAAGTCAGAGATAACTTGAAGGCACAAAGCAACAACAAAACAAATCAAATCCAAAATTCATGTTGGATGGCCTCTATTATAAATTAAATCCTGCAGAAATTTTAGAAGTATTTGGTTTTGCATTTCCTCTGTATCCTCACTTCCACCAAGAATCAGCAATCCACCCATCCTCCTGCAGTGTCCCATCCACCCTAAAAAGTGTTCTGAAGGGCTGGGCATCCCTTGAAGCAGTTTTTTAGGGTTCATGGAAAGCTGCGGTCGGAAAGGGGAACAAAAGTCCCATACCTCTACTATACATCATTGTATACCACTTGGTCATGCTCAATGCTTCTATTAATTTAGTGTTATGCATTTACAGCCTTGAAAAGAAGAGCATGAGAAATAGGGCTGTGTTCTCTTTTTGATTGTTCTGTGTTGCTCTTTTATTGATTGCTGTGTATTCTTCTACTGGACCAGTACTTTTACTCTATTTTAATCTGTAAGTCATTCAAAAAACTCTTGGTAAACTGGGGGAAAAATGAAGAAAAAAATTGATTTAATGTCATTGGTAGATTTTAAACAGGCTGGCCTGTCTGTCTTCTGTATGGGCAGGAACAGACTGGTGAAGTATTAGTAAAGATTATCAGTACAGTACAAATACTGAATACTTTTGCTGTCACTGAAAAACATTGAGACCACATACAGAAAAGTATAATTCTCAGGACAAAAATAAATGAAAAACATGGTAGTGGGGACTCCCCACCAAAGTCTCAACTTTGTACAATCCTGTGCTAGGTTTGCTGGGCAGCTCCTTGCATTGGCAAAAAACTCTACCTGCCAAGCGTGGCTACACTTTCAAAAATAAAACAGCATGTTTGGCAAAAGTCGTATTTTTTTTCCCTGAGAACCACAGTGAAAACAGTCTGTTATCCATTAAATTAACACACATTCTTACAGGACAAATCCCTGGATACAAAAACAGCGTCGGGCATTAAAACTTAACTGTCTGCAAGGCATGAAATTTGCTTGTAAGATTGTAGATGGATAAAACCTGAGAGCTAGTAATCTGTGTATGAAAAGGCAGGGAAAACCAGTTATTTCTGACTCTGTGTCTAGAACAGACGCACATCGTATACAGACTCAGACACCCCTAACTGAGTTTGGCACAGAGCTGAGCCAAAAAAAGGTTTATACAGAAAGATGAAAAATGAGCCTTTTCATTTTGTCCCAGTGGTCAGGAACATATACAAAAGATTGCAAGGGCTGGGAAAGAATTTGAAGAGTGGGGAAAACTGTTACTGTTCACCATATCTAGAAATAATAATAATAATAATTATAATATTTCTATTTCCCACCTCTCTCAATGGATCAAAGGGGTGAAGAAAGACCCTTGAAGGAGAGGGTGGGTGGGCCGACTCCTCCTCTCAGGGGAGCTTTGCTGGTCCTGACGCATCCTTCCAGGGATGCCTCAGGTCTGGCAAACCTCCTCAGAGAAGAAAAGGGGTCACGGGCTGACTCCTCCTCCTCCCTGCCAGGCTTTGCTTTCCCTTTTTTCCTTCCCTTTTTTCCTTCCAAAGAGCCCTTTGGGGGAAAAGGAAGATCCGGGAAGAGGAGGATCTGAGGAAAACCAAGCTGAAAAGGAGAGAACTGGGCCGAGCGTCCAGGCCTCCCCTTTGGGGCTTGGAACCTTGGCCCTCTCCCAGCCTCGCCAGACTCTGTCCCCGTGCAGCCAAGCCAGGGCAGAAGCCGCTGCAGAGGAGGTAGGGAAGGAGGGAGGAGGTGACGGACATTTGTCCCCAATGGCAGCGCGGGTGCATGCGTGCCATCATCGGGGACTAAATGACCCTCAGGATTATCCAACATTTTCAGGTCTCCGACTACCAGTCAGTCCCGTTTACGTCGGATAACTGAGTCTCTACTGTATTACAACTCTTCTCCACCTGTCTAGGACATGTAGTTACCTTTTTAAAGGAATACATTCAGGCAAATTCTAATTTGTCCCCTTATAGATTGACTTAGCTTTCCACAGCCGTGACAGATGACAATGAAAAACTGCAGTTCAGCTCATCCACCCTGGCACCAGGCTTCCCCTTCACCAAGTAAAATCAATACCATGTTTCAGCAAATACATTTACAGCTTTATTAGGATGTCTTGCTTGTTCCATAACAGCTACTTGAAGCTGCAGTAGCAAATCGACTCAGTTCAGTTAAACTGAGAGAGCTGGGTAAAGAGGTCCATCGATAAGGATGTTATAAAATACTCTGCAGGAGACCAGAAAGCTGGAACAAACAGCCTGAGATGTGTCAATATTTTTACTCAATAGCAATATTTTTCCTCTCCAAAAATGAAAAACACACACAATGAGATCACTGCTTATGAAAAAGACCACATAGTAAATACCTCTTTTCTAGTCAAATTCCATCCCATTGTGGGGTTTTGATTTTTTCCTTTCCTTTTCTCTTATACATTCCGCACAAATGCTTGTTATTATTTACATAGTATCACTAAAAGGACCAGTGGAACTTAGAATATAAAGTACAATACATGTTCAGTAGTGGATGTGAAAGACAGTGAAGAAAGCTGACAGTGGGGGTAAAAAGCAACTATGAAAGAAGTAGATAAGATCGTGAAGGGTAAAGATATAAAATTGAGTACTGAAGTCAGGATTGTCCATGCCATTGTATTGCCAATTTCTTTGTATGGCTGTGAAAGCTGGACAATAAAGAAAGCTGATAGGAAGAAAATCAGTCAATCTGAAATGTGCAGCTAGAGAAGAGTTCTGTGAATACCGTGGATTGTCAAAAGACAAATAAATGGGTCCTAGATCAAATCAAGCGGGTCTCTCATTAGAAGTCAAAAGAAGTAAATTGATACTATCATACTTTGAAAGCATGAGAAAAAAAATGACTTACTGGAAAACGACAATAATGCTAGGGAAAGTTGAAGGCAGTAGAAGAGGAAGACTACATTATAGATGGAAATGAAGAAGTTTATGTAAAGACTAAAGTGTGATGTCTTGTAAACAATGAGAGATGGAAAATGCTGACATAAGAGTTCATGGTGAAGATAAATGGCCTAAGGTGTGGTGTGATAGTGGAAAGCTAGAAAGAAGAAAGTTGCAGTGACTAGTTGTTTTAAGTTTAGACTAAAGGGATGGAGAGAGGGTAGTATTTCTACAGGAAGGGGCAACATGACTTGGGGATAAGACTGAGTAAAAGAGGGAGGGAAAAACAAAAGCAAATAATAATATGCTCAGAAAGTTGATGTTTCCATTTCTCATCAATATTCTTTAAAAGCAGGGAGCCGGTGCTTAAGAGCAAGTGAAAGACTGAGGCTCATAGTGGATCAGTGCAGACCTCAGTTGTTTCCACTATGCATCAGACCTGCCTTTCACACTAACTTGAGCTGAACCATCTGTATGAACAATGTATGGGATTCAGTATGGTGTCTCATGCACCACAGAAGCATGAAGACACCCCTGGGCAAAAACACAACTTTATATGCAAAACTAGAAAAAAGAACTGGTTCCCAATATAAATTACAGTCCACATTCACAGAATTAAGGACAAGAATATTAAAGTCACTTAAAAAAGCAAAGGACAGCTAAGAAGAAATAAAAGTGTTTAGGCAGAATATTAATTTTTTTTATCTCCATTTACAGTAGCTACATATCCCAATAAGGATAATATCATTTCCCTTGGCATTTTAAGTTCTTTTTGGATCTGTGATTAAGTTATCTTCAAATAGATAAAGAAGATTATTTCTTAGCTACCCACATTTTCCATTTTCCATATAAGGAATGTGGAAAAATAACCTTAGATAAGGACAAACAGAATAGGCTTCTGATTTCCAAGGAGCAATCTTCTTTATTAGAGATATAGCTGAGAAGTGTAAGCCACTTGAACAACTTTTTTCTGACTGTTTCTAACTATGACAGGCTAGAAAGAAGAGAGAAGTTACTCTCCATGCGTTGCCTCTTGTACTTAGCCCACAACAGATTTATCTAGCCAGTCTGATGTAAAAAGATTGATCTATTCAGTATCTTTCTGCATCACTCAAAACCAAAGCTCTCACAGCTGTTCACAAATTAAAACTTAAAGGCAAACCATGCAATATAAAACCATAATGAGTAAATGTACTTATCTTAAAATGTTTAAAATAACAAAATAAGCCCAAATAAAAACCAACAACGGGCTTAAATTAAATACACTTGAATCAAAAATTAAACTACAAAAATGCCTGGGGGAAATTAAACAAACTTTCATGTGACAATAAAAGTCATGAGAGGTCATTCCACAACTAGAGTGCCGTCTCTGCAAAGGTCATCACCTACACAGCCTTAACTCACTCATTTGCTAAAGCCATCTGGAAGCAACTTCTGAAGATGATCTTAAGGCCTAGGCAGGTATATGTACATCAAGACAATCCTTCAGGTGGTTTAGCCCCCAAATCATTTAGGGCTTTGATGGTTAATATGAGAAATTATAACATGGCCCAGAAAGAGATTGGAGGGCAGGGCAGATAACAAAACCCTAGTGTGATATGGGTAGCATATTGGCTAGGGCTTGTTAAACAATCTTGTAGACCATTTTTGGGCCAACTGAAAATTTTAGACTCTTTTGAAAAGCCAGCTTGTGTTTAATGCATTGTAGCAATCCAAAAGAGAGGTTACCAAAGTGTGATTCACTGCAGCTATTTTTGTCCAATATGACTGGATTTGGTATATTAGCCTAACCAGATGAAAGGTGCTCTCTGGCACTGAGGCTGCTGTGCCTCTGTTATCAATGCTGGATCAATGATACATATAAAATTGATAATTTTGGTAAAGTCCAGCTCTTTCTATAGCATGCTGAATGCCACTCAGGTGGGGAAAGCAAAGCTACCTCTCAACCATGCACTATCTCCATCTTTCCTGCACTGGATTTTATTTTATTGACCCTCAACCCCACACCCATTCCTATGTTCAGTTCTGATTCTGAACACTCACTGAGGAGTCATCTGGTTATTGATGACACTTCCATCCAATCTCTGAAGCAACTTCCCCAGAGATTTCAGGTAGATCAGGAGTGGACAATATCTGTAAGCAGGAGTGCACATCTTCACATGTAATCCACTCAGTCTACTGAATTTGGTGACATGTATTGGCCAAAACATCCCTCCCTCTTTGATGCTGAACTGTGCTTCTTAAAACACAGTTTGTCTTAGAACACAAAAAATGCTTATTCCCTGTATGCTTTCTTTTAAAGTGAAAGCAATTGTTATGAAGCATTATGTTATCATTACTGCATTACAGATTTTCAGTGATTTAGGTATAAATTCAGTATCTGTGGCAGAAGGGGGAGGAATGCAGGCTACAGATGCCATATGGCCCATTCCATGATGTTAAACAGCAAAGAAAATAAAACACAGCCCTAAAGAATCCCATAGCATCACCACCAAGAGATAGAGCAGCAATCCTCCAATAACAATTCTAAAACTGTTCAGATAGGAACACAAGCATCCTAGTAATGCAGCTCCATTTAAGAACACATGATCAGTGGAAGCAGAAGCTTCAGATTCAAGAGAACAGCATGGCTGCACTCCTCCTTTTCCCTGTAAGCATTTTGAGAGGCCTGGAACAGTATTAAAATGCTTTTTGAACAGGAGAACTCCATCTAGAGAGTGTGAGTACACCACAATCTTTTATTGTCCCCCCCCCTTTTTAAAAGGTGTCTGTAACATTATAAATGGATTATTAAGGGAGCCCTGGTGGCATAGTAGTTAAATGCCGATACTGCAGCCACTCACTCACAGCCACAAGGTTGTGAGTTTGATTCCAGCCAAGGGCTCCAGGGTCTACTCAGCCTGGCATCTTTCTGAGGTTGCTAAAGTGAGTACCCAGCTTGTTGGGGGGCAATTAGCTTACACACTGTAAAACGGTTATAGATTGTTTAGTGCGGTATGATTTTGAAGCGGTATATAAATGTAGCTGCTATTGCTATTATAAAGGAAAGCATCTTTCTAAACCATGATAACTAGACAGAAAACAGTGCTGAACAGCCAACATGTTTATGAAAGTAGTAAGGATTTTCAAAGTGGCACAGACAGATCCATGGAAGATGTATAATTTAGCAGTGCTTTGTTTCTTTAGCACAAACTAAAACATTTGCAGCTATATAGTAGATGGACAATGCAGCTCCTCTGGGCATTTTCTCCATGCAGTATGGTAAGGAGAAGCATTTCATCTATCTGGCAAAATGGAGAGTGGGTGCCCAGTAGCAGGTTACCAAAACCAGGACAAATGAAGGAAATGAGAAAAGGGAAGGTTTAACTGGTTTAGACAACAAGAGTCAAAAGCATATGCTTAACTGCAGTGTGCAGCCTTCTACTGGACTTTGCTGAAGTTTCTGTCTGCTGAGATTCAGAACAAAAAACCCACACAATTTTAATTAAGTTAATCTGAGGGACAACAGCAGTTTAGGCAAGGGGGAGACATAACTTTGCCATGCTGTAAATTTCTGTAAACAAAACAAAATAAGCATGAACAAAAGTGGAGGTAGCTAAGAGAATTCACCTGCAGTTCAGTCACTTGCCATGAAAACACTAGAAGGAAACAGATTCCTGTCACAGATGGACAACCTCTACAACCTCTCTAGCAGTGCTCAGTCATTAGGTTTCACAGCCCCACAGCACAACAAAACCCATACAAGACAGTTGATGACAAAACTGGAGATGGCTGAGCTTCTGTCCACATGTTAAATCAGAAAATTCCTGAACCAATCTAAGGAATCGGGAAAATAACTTCACAAGTAAGGAGACTAGTGGCACCTTTACAACTAACCCATTTATTTCAGCATTAGCTTAGCATATGCTTAGCCCACTTCTTCAGATGCAAAACTTGTGATGAAATAAACTGGTTAGTCTTACATGTGCCATGGGCTCTCTTTGGATATATTTTATATTGTGACGGCTTTTAGCTTTTAACAATAAATTTCTACCTACTCATGGGCTCTCTTCCTTCTCTTTATGCTGAAAAATACTAATTGGTTATAGTTCAGAAAAATAACCTTTTCCAGAAATGTTTTCCCACCTCCTTATATACTAATGAAGACAGCTGTTGTTGAATTAACATATTAATTAAAAGCATAGTCCCAATGCACGTAGGCAGAAGATACAGACACAGAGACCCCATGCTCTACAGAGAGGGAGAGGGAGGAAAAGAGAGAGCACGAGCGCTATATTTTGTTATCTGTTATATATCATTTCTCCATATCTACTACATTACTGACAGCAAAGACTGATTTAGGACTAGTGCAGCCTCCCTGGATTGGGGAGAAAGGAGTAGAGTTGGGTGTCATCCACATATTGGTGACACCGCACCCCAAAACCCCAGACAAACTCTCCCAGTGGTTTCATGTATACAGCATGGGGGACAAAACAGACCCCTCAGGAACCTCAGAAGTCAATGGCTAGGAGATTAAACAGGAGTCTACCAGCACTACTTTCTGCGTTTGCCCCTCAAGGAAGGAATGGACCCACTGCAAAACAGTATCTCCAAATTCCATCCCAATGAGGCAGCTCAGAAGGTATCGAAAGCCACTGAGAGGTCCAGGAGAAATAATAGGACTATGCTCCCCTGTGTAGTTCCCTGCATAGGTTGTCCACCGAACCAACCAAGGCTGTCTGCCTTCCATAGCCAGGCCTGAAAACACAATTAAAATGATCTAGATAATCAATTTCATCCAGGAGCCCCTGGATTTGGGAGGCCACAATTCACTCCAATAACGTACCCAAAAATGGTAGGTTGAATACTGGCCCATAATTATCCATTATAGAGGGATTTAGGGATGGCTTTTTCAACAAAGGCCTCACTATCGCCTCCTTTAGGCAGGCTGGAGTGTTATCTTGTTGTAGGGAAGTACTAACTACCCCCTTCACCCACTCAGCCAGTCCCTTTCTGGCCTCTTTAATAAGCTGGGAAGGACAAATGTCTAAAAACACATATGGTAGTTCTCACTTATCCAAGGGCCCTGTCCACAACCTCAGACTGCACAAAAGTATCCATTAACAGAGGACAAATACTGTAGGTCCAAAGATTATATCCATTGGCACTGTATCAACTACAGCAGTGGTTCTCAACTTTCCTAATGCCATGACCCTTTAATATAGTTCCTCATGTTGTGGTGACCCCCAACCATAAAATTCCGGGTCCTAAGACCATCAGAAATATGTGTTTTCCAATGGTCTCAGGCGACCCCTGTGAAAGGGTTGTTTGACCCCCAAAGGAGTCGTGACCCACAGGTTGAGAACCGCTGAACTACAGCATCCAAGTCAGAACAAATCTGAGGACTTTCTCTGAAAAGTGTTGTGCAAATTCTTCACAGCAGGCTGTTGGGGAGGCTGCATTTTCTACTTGAGGACCAATGTGTAATAGACCACTTGGAACAGCTCTGCCAGATGGCTTCCTGCAGATGCAATGGCAGCAGCAAAAATAATTTCTCTGCTGCCTATACTGCCATGGAGTAAGCTTTCAAACAGGCTCTAGCTTATGTTTGGTCAGACTCGCTTTGAGTCTCCTGTCAACACTGCTATAGTTTCCATCTGATTTCATGACCATCAACTCCCTGGAAAACCAGGGGGCTGTTTGGCTCTTCTCTGCAATATTATATCCACTGCCCTGGATATAATGGAATGAGGCCATTTCTTCATTCCAGAGGCCAGTCAGAGCTTTAACAGAATTGCCTTCAGAGGTGACAGGAAAATCCTCAAGAGCCATCAGGAATCTGTCTGAATCCATCAGCCTTCTGGGGCCGACCATTCTAATCGGTCCCCCACCCCTGTATAGGTTTTGAGTCCCAGTGAATCTAAATGTGACAAGATAAACTATCCATGACAATGGAATTGTGGAGAGTTCCTCCACACCAAGATCATCATTGTTCAACCCAGCACGGAAAATAAGATAATTCAAATTTTACACTCCACTATTTACATAATCCTTAATATTCACTACAACCTGTTAGAAGAGCAACACACTAATATTTTAAAGTCCCAAGAGAGTATGAGTACATTAAGTAACACATTTGATGCAGCTTGCTTGTGCAACATGTGACAGATATAATTAATTGTGTGAAACAGTGTGGATATCGCATAATGGCATATTATCTTATAAAGGCACAAAACACTTTTTTCCTGAGAAAATTAACAGGCCATTAAAACAGTATTTTAGGATGCAAATTAAAGCTTGGGGAAAAAAGCTTTAATTTGCATCCTAAAATACTGGGAAATAATACTTCTCCTCATTATTTTTCAATAATGTACAAAAGGGGGGGGGGATTTCTGAACAAAGTCTTAAAGCAAATAGTACTTACCTCCCACAAATGCATCTCCAGCTCCATTGGTGTCAACAATCTCACTCTGATCACTAATTAAGACAGGGAAAGCTCTTACTTCATTTTCTACAAGAGAAAAGAAAACATATCCTAAGACATTGTAAAGAATCAACAATCACTTGGTTACTCAGAACAACTCAAAACCAAGTGTTGATTGAAGCTTCCAGAATCTATGGATGCAATAAAAAAGGACTGAATTAATCTGATGTGAAAAAGAAGGAAAGAACATGGCTTTTGTACTCTTCTAGAAGAAAAATATTACTTTTTTGTTGGTAAAAAACTAGCTAAATGTCTTTAGTGTTACAACTTGATGGAAACATCTCCAAGTCTCATTTCCTTTGTTTTTGCAGTTCTGCTGGTATTCTACGGTTTATTTCAAGTTATTTTACAATATAGTTCAATGTGTCATTTCCCATGTAACTTATAATGTGGGGGCGCAATATCTTTAGAGTGCTAGGGTCATAGATTAAATACAGTATATGCTTATAATTAATCAGTAGAGGTTTTCCTGGGGGGTAATGTCATAAAGATGTGATAAAAACATAATTACCACCTTGTTAATGTGTAAATTACCAGAATAAAAGAAGCCTACGCATGCTCTGCTTCACAGTTCATGTGCATCAAAGAAAAACAGAGAGGCTGGATTGTACTTTGGTAGATAGGAATGGTAAAATGATAGAACAGGCACCCCCATCACCCACTGCCAGACCATAAGGCCTTTCTTTACATAGGGTGTGAGCTTTAAAGTTTATGCAGCCTGAAATAGCAATACAGGGAGTTGTCAAAATGTTAAGAAGCATGTTAAGAAGCAAGATGGAAAGTAGTTCATAAAAGGTACAAACGCATCAGTTTTCCTAATCTGCATTCTTTGTGCATTTTATCAAAGAGAAATTTTTATTTAGGCTGTTACTGATTTACATCTTAGTCACTGTATCACATGTATCTTAACAGATATACTGTTCAATTAAATTTGCATATAACTGCAGATGAAAAATCCCAATGCTACCTACATACAATTTGTTTTTAAGTGATGCATGTTTTTCAAACCCAATATTCCAAACTCTGGTCAAGGGGAAACAAAGAAATTTTTAAGAATGTAATGGAGACAACTGGGTTGCAATTCTATACACATTCATCTGAAGATAAACTGCACTGAACAGAATGGGACTCACTTCTGGTTAAGTATGTATACACTTGTGTTGTTAGTCCCAGATAAATACAACAAAGAGGCAAGGTTTCAAAGTCCTTATGTAGAAAAAGCATGGCAGTTTCATAAAAACACTGAAAGAAATTTATATGAGAATATATTTCTGTTCATGCATTGTATAATTTAAAGGGGTTATGGGGCTCCATTGCTGGATCCCAATATCCCATGGCAGACCACAGCAAACTGACTCCAACACAAAAAGAAATCCTGATCACAAATGGTTTCAGCAAAGGTCTATACCCAATGACACTGGCAGTGGTAGGCTAGAGAGGTGCACAACACTGGAGTGTGCAGGGGGATAGCAGTGCCTGTTCCTTCAATACATGGATTTCCCTTCACAGATGAATCATGTAAGGAAGAATTAGTTTTCCACAACATTTATTTTTACAAAGAATATCTAAAAATGCAGAATTAATTGAACAAAATGACAGGTACCCTTCCACTCAATTTTTCAAGACAAAAGGCACACACAGGAGATGTACCTTTAGAATTTGCAGGTCTTCTCCCTGAGACTAATGCCGATTACACCTGCACATATTTTTTACATGCAAGATGAACTATGATTTCACAATTAAAATTAAACAAGAAAGGTCATTCTGTAACAATTGTTGTTCCTTCAATTTAACATCATGAGTGGAAATATGGTGGAGTGGGTGGTGGTTAAAAACATGCCAAGAAGAAAATTTCTATGTGCATAATACAGTACATATATGCAAATGTGAAAAATACCCCCCCATCCAGAACATGCACAGCAAACTTATAACCCCCATTTTCCAAAGCAATCTTCCATATTGCCTCCCAACCACAATACATATTAGGAGACTTCAAAAACAACAACTGTTGCAATATAGTTATCTAGAAAGTGGATTATCTCAATCAATATAAATTTGTCTTCAGGACCAAATAGCTTTGGTTGTCTTGACAGTCAGTCTGTTGCAACTGAATAGGAACAATGTTTTACTCTTGGATATGCTAGACTTCTCCGAAGCTTTTGATAATATCAGTCATAATGTTCTCCTGGGCCACCTATCTGTGAGGCACTGTTTTGCAGTGGCTTCAGTCCTTCTTGAAAAGGCAGGTTCAGAAAGTGTTGCTGGGGGATTTGACACTCTGGCTGATGGCCTGTATGGTATTCTGGGGGGCCTGTTTGTTTCCTATCCTATTTAATATTTACATGAAACCATGGAGAGAGGCTGTCTAAAGATATGTCATTCAGTGCCACCAATATGCTGAAGACACTCAACTTTACTACTTCTTTCAGACTAAATTCTAGGAACACTCTATACATGTGGCTATATTTGAAGGGGGTTTAGAAACTGGAGGTGATCCAAAATGTGGTTACTGCACTGTTGCTGGGGGCTAGTTACATGGAATATTAACTCCTCTGCTGTTTAATAATCCACTTCTGGTTCTGATTCCCAATGGTAGTCATGACCTATAAAGCCCCATACAACTTGAGTTCAAGGATTCTGAAAGATTGTATGCATATGACTGCTTGGGCACTGAGATCTGCAAGGGAGATCATTTTCTTGCTTTTACTTTCAGAGATACATTCAGTGAGGACACTAAGAGAAGATCTTCTTAGTAGCAGCCCCTCTAGATTATGTAACTCTCTTCAAAGGTTAAGTTAACTTCCCTATTGTCCTTCCATTGAAGGCAATTAGTTTTCTTCAGGTAGTCCTTCAGCAACCGGCTGCCTGTTACAGCCATCAGGAGTTTTAAACAATATGTATAATTAACTCAATTTTTCCTGGAATAATGTCTTAATTATTTTGGAAGCTGTCTTGCATAATAACTCTGGGAGAAAGTGGGATATAAATCAAATCAAAGAAAGAAAATAGAAGTGTGAGAATACTAAAATATAAGCATGCATACTAAGTCCACTAAAGCTAGGCAGAAAACATCTTTCTGACTATTACTCTTGAAGAAGTTTAGCCAGCTCTGGTTGTATGAAATTATTTCTTTTTCTGTGCTTATATTCAGGCTATGTAGCTCCTTAGTCCACTACTGACTGAAGTGTTGATTTTGACGAATAAGTATTCATGCCATATTTTATCAGCAATACTTGATTATATTATTAAGAAAACCTCAACCGTGTGCATGTGATGGAAAAACAACCCACAAGTATCATATCGGAGCATTCACTCTCAAGCATTCACACTATGCCTTAAGTTACAAGATGCAAAGACACAAGATGCTTGTGAAATGGAAGAACAGACAATGTGGTGTATAATCTTAAATTCTTAACTTGTAAAATTTTACTCCTGTTCTATTTAATTGTATGTGCATCATATGATTTGCTTTGTTACATCATTTGCTTTAAAATCCTAAAATAAAAATAAAAATGTATGTACAAAATTCTGAACTGTGTTCTTCTTTTGGGAAACCTCACAGTATAAGACCTTAATATGCATGCCTTTCCAGGAGTAAGCCCCTCTCTGCTCTTCAGCAGCAAGCTACTCAGAAATGTCATTTTCTCAGCTTCTGGATGATGACAAGCTGGTAGGCAGAAATGTGAAGTGCCATAATTGGAATACAGATTTTCATACTTTATGTTTAAACATTCATTCATTGTCACCTAGGAAATTTCTAAATTATGAGTTTGAAGGCTTTCTAATGCTAGTGCTTTGAAACACAGATTTGTTTTAAATATGCCAAATTCATTTCATGGGAAAGGATAGGTGTTCCAGTGTATAACGAATAGCTGGCCCTATCTGCTCCATATAACAGTGAGAACATTCCTCCTCCATAATCATGCATGTCTCAAACTGTGGGCAATACCTCATGCATCTGATGAAGTATGCTGAGGTGTTGGAAACTCATACTCTCCAACTGTTCTGATGTGCCGGACAGTCCTAATTAATCCTCTGTCATCCCACTTTTTCAGTTACTTTAAAAATGTCCCACTTTCTGTCTCTTTCTCACTCCTTCTGTCTTTCTCCTCACCTTACTTCTATTGCTGCAAACTGAATTCAAAGTGCAAAAGTAGTTTGCACTCAGTTAATTCATCAGGAGGGAGAGGAGAGGGCAGAGTCTTCTTTTCTCAGTAGACTCAGGCATAAGAATAGCAGCTTCATATACAGCACTAAGGAGTCTCTAAGTGGTTTACAACTGTAAGCTAATATCCCCCAACAAGCTGGGTTCTCATTTTAGAGACTCTGAAGGATGCTAGGCTGAGTTGACTCTGAGCCCCTGGCTGGGATTGAACACACAACCTTGTGGTTTGTGAATGAGTGGCTGCAGAACTGGCAATTACCACTGCGCCACCAGGGCTCCTGAGCAAAAAGTAAACTGTAAAAGTAAACCGCTGCAGCCTCTCTTAGCTTGTGGGTTCTTCATTAATAACTTCTTGTCATCTTGACCATGCTCTGATATTGCTTGCACGTGTCCCAGTTTTTATCTGTAAAATTATCACATGTATGGAAAGCTTATGGCATAATAAACTGATTAGTCCTTAAAGTGGCCTAAGACTTTGTGATTTTAGTTACAGTTATGTGATAAACATGACTGTGCCACTCATCCCTAAGTTTAACAACCCTTCAGCTCTGTTGTCTACCAGTAAAATAGGTTGCTTTTTTTCAGAATGTGCTTGGAGGTCCAGGATTTCAATATTCAAACAAAAACTATATCCCACAAAGGAATTGCTAAGGACCTACTGTACATCATAGTTGCTTATTCATGCCCTTTAGAAAGTATCACCGTATCTAGATGACAGATACTAATTACACCATGGAAAGTCATATTTGGTTCCTGAAAACACATCACAAACTCATCTCTCAGTATTTCCATCTACTACTAAGTGCCCCTGCTGCTTGAGGCACAATCTGGATAGAAGAGGATACCCACTTAGCAAAAATGATCTGTAATTTGTGTAAGATTGTTTCCTTCTTCCCTGAAATCAGTACTCTACCAATTTTCTTCGTCTGGTTTAGAATATGTGCTAACAAAAAGTGATTAGGTAAAGTTTGAAATTACTTATATCAGGAGATGTGACGAATGGTGGTTTATTATAATATCCATGTAAAAACATATACCAAATCAACGCTGAAAGCAAAGCTGTAACTTTCATTTTTAACATCACATCTTCGTTCTCATTTTTTTTTTTGTACCCGGAAGGGCTAAACCCCACTCTATCCATGGATTTTCAGATTTCAAGTAAAAGCTTAGAGATTTTATAGTTAGCCTCCACATCTACAGTTAGCCTCCACATTTGCTGGTTTGACTTTTGCAGATTTTGCAGATTATTTACTGTTTCCTGCACTGCTGTCCTATCCAATTTTTAACAGGGACTGCAAGGCTTGTGAGATTGTAAGTCTGTGAATGTGCAGCATGTCTTCTAAGTCCCTATTTAAAATGATGTAAGACAACAGTGGAGATGGTGACAAGCCCAACTATCTGCCTGCTTCTGTGTTGTGAAGGAACCTCAGTGCCTTGAAGGCACTTGAATCTTTGGACCATACTTTTTGTGTGTATGTTAAATATGGTTGGGGGGGGGGTAGAGTTATTCACGGTTTTTCTACTTTTATGGGGTTTTTGTGTCCCTCACCCCAGTGAGAGTGGAGGTAGTTAATTACAAGATTATAATCTTCTTTTGGTTCCATCAATTCCTCCTTCAGGATTGTAAATTCTGCTGCCTTTAAATAACATCTCCATAGATTTCCAGGTTTATGTGTCTGGGTGTGTTTGTCTGCATCTCTAAAAACAAAAGGGTGGTTGCTAAATAATTCTTCTTAAATCTTGTGTAACCTTTATATATATATTTGAAGCAATGATTATGATGCTAGAACAATGAGATCTGAATCAGCTCTCATCTACATGCATCAAAATGTGGAGTAAAATCACACCGATCTCAGTGGAATTATTTGTGAAACATAGAATTAAACACTTGTGCAGGATCTGTGCTCCAAATGAAACAAATTTATTCATCCTAAATTAGTTGTTGATTGTTCCTTTGATAATTATGTACACAAATCTATGATTCTTTTAGGATCACCTAATTAGTATCCACATGATTTCATTTAATTGCTGCTTTAACTGGAATATATAGGATTTACCTCCTTTCATGATAATTACATGTGCATTTTAGTATAAATTATGGAACAGTTTATTTAGTTTATAGATTATTTCCCACATATGGAACACAACTCATTAAAATGCCAGTTATTATAATCACAGTTGTGACAAGCATTTTCTAGCAAGAGCTCCTGAATCATATGTTTGCATAGCAAACCTTTAAAAATATGCCCATCGGATAGAGACTCATAAACGTAACATGGCTAAGTAACATATACACACCACCCTACTGTCTGTCATTTACCTAGAGCTATTTAAAAAAAACCCAAAACAGCCTACTCAATATAAACATAATAACCAACCAGGCCAGAGGGTTAAATTAAAAATATCTATCCTCTGCACTCCTAAAATGGTGTCAAGTTTAAGTCACAGCCTTTCATTTTTAATTACTCTTCATTTAAGTATTTCTATTACAAAACTATTACCTAATCCCAGTTTAATTTTCAGTTTTGCATTTTGATCTCCGATCATATATTCTGGGGTTTTTGTTTTTGTTTTAAACTTCCAAATAAAATTTAGCAAGCATATTAAGGAAACAGTAAATTAGGAATGTTCTGGCTAAAAGACAAACATTAAATAGTTTGTCAAATCTGTGGATGCTTTTTCTGCTTGGGGCTGCAAATTATTATGAATGGAAACCATAACACTGAAAATAGCAATTGATTTAGTGTAGAGGTAAGAGTGTAAATTATTGAGCACTCATGTGGGGAGAATCAGCTAAAATCAATAGAGTTGTATCCATTTGTTTATATCTGCCATGTATTTGGCTTAATCGTTTGTGTTCCTCAAATTATCAAACTGGCCAGTATTGAGAAAGTTACAAACAGTTACAGCATTCTTCACAGTCACAGGCAGAAAATCTGGGTAATTCATAATATGTTAATCATTTCAATTAACAAACTACTCCAATAAAAGGTATACCAACTTGCAATTTATGAACTCCAGGACATGCTACCTTTCAGCATAGGAGAAGGACACCAACTAACATCTTGGATGCATTCAAGATTTTCCAGCACCACAGTCTATAAGCCTGAATCATTTGGGGTTAACTCTGAAGGCAATTTTCTATGGTTCCCAGTATTTTTTGTGGTGGTCTCTGAAAGCTGGCCTGTTCAAAACATTCAGAAGCCCAAGAAAGGAAATCCAAATTGAACCTTCCCCCCTGGAATGAATTGCACAACGCTACAATTCAGCACCTAAAATTTTGCTGTCTTATGATTTTGCTACTCTCTCTCACTGGTCCTCCCTCTTGTAGAGGGCTTGCCCCATGTAGCCTGGGAGGCTTTCTAGTTCTGATTCTGGATTCTGTCTTGCTTACTGCAATCAAGTCTACCAGACAGTAATTTTTTTTTACGGCTGAGACTAGTTGAAATTCTCACCACCTGCCTTTAAACTTAATCCAGCAGCATAAGCTTTTATTTGTGCATTGGCAGCTCCACTTGAATGTGTATTTTCTAAAACAACTAATGACATGACTCTCAACTTCAACAGAGAGTCTTCTCAATGTATACTATCTGAAGAGAGAGAATGTCCTTTCTGATATGGAGATGAGGCAACACAGTGCTAGTCTTATAATGTGCCACATTTATATGGGCACCTGCTTCCCCCCATGGCTGTTTACCATCTTTTGGCTCACCTTGTTATGTCAACATCTCTTTTATCCCTGTTTGTTGCCATTTTATTTCTGCTGACTGTCAAGGCAGTTTCTGGACAAGCTTGGCATATATCAGTACATTCCACATGCAACGCTTCCTTTTTTTAAGTGAGCATTTTGGATCTTTCTGCCAAGATGGAAGCTCTGAATACTTTTCATACAAAGAAAACACTAGCAAAGCCAGATCAAGTGGCATTATATTCCATGTTAACAGCCTTGGTTATAGAAGTGAGACTGACAGAATTAACTTCTTGAGAGAACAGCAATGACTCAATGAATTTTCCATTTACCATCTAAAGCATGATTCTATTAATACTCCGCTCCTATTTGCTATTCATCCATGTGCCTTTTATATACAAATCAAACAAATTTGTGCTTTCTGGTTTTCCAGGGAATTCTTGGTGACGGAACAAGTAAGAAGAAAACTAGAACCATGGCAAAAACCTCAGGAATAAATGCAATGGAAGAATAGCTAGAACCTATCTAAAGGGTCTACTCCATGGTCATTTGGGCAGCAAAAGGCTATTCATTTCTGCCACCTTTATGTCTGCAAAGAGCTGGCTAGCAGAAGTGTTTTGAGTGGTCAGAATCTTTTATGGCCCACAAAAGGAGAATCTAGACCAGTTAACAGCCTGTTGTGAACAACTTGCCCAGCATTTTTTATGTAAGGTTGCTCCGACTTGGATGCTATATCTAATACAGACCCTGGTGTAACTTTGGCTTCTGCTGCTCCAGTTAAAATTGGTACTTTCCCATTTGTACAGCCTGTGGATGTGGAAAGGATTCTTGGGAGATGGGAGTTTCCATATGTGTTTTAGACCCCTACCCTTCCTGGTCCATGGGGAAAAAAACACCAAAAAAATCCTCCCTCGATCCTACCACATGGGACAACTACAGGTTGAGTCTCCCTTATATGAAATACTTTGGACCAGAATATAGCAGTAGCAGCAGCTTAATTTATATACCGCTTCCTACTGAACTAAGCAGCCTCTAAGTGGTTTACAACTGTAAGCTAATTGCCCCCAACAATCTGGGTACTCATTTTACCAACCTCGGAAGGATGCAAGCCGGAGTCGAGTTTGAGCCCTTTTGCTGGTATTGAACTCTCAACCTTATGGTTTTGAGTGAGTGGCTTTAGTATAGGCATTTAACCACTGCACCACCAGAGTTTTGAAATGTTGGGGGGGGGGGTGTGGCGGCATAATATTTGCATATACATGTGATATTTTTGGAAATGGGGCCCAAGTCTAAACATTACATTCATTTATGTTTCATATCCATCTTATACATATACTCTAAAGGTAATTTTATATATAATATTGTTTAATAAGTTTGTGCATGAAACAAAATTTGTGTACACTGACACTGAAAACAAAGGTGTCACTACGAACAAATACTCCAATGTAGATGTTGGAGTATTTTGGAATTCTGGATAAGGGATACTTAACCTGTATTGGCTAGTTTCCACTATTCCACTTCTGGGCAAAGGCCTGGCCCTCACAGCCCAATGGTTGGTTGGTTTGATGGATTTCTAGATTCATGTCAATTTGGTATCAACCCTGGCTATGGGTTAGACACTTAGTGGACCACCTATGCAAGCAACTAGACAGGAATAGTGTGTCCCTGTTTAGTTTCTAGGCTGTCCTGTTGGGATGGGATCTGGAGGCATTCTTACAGTAGTTCCATTTGTTCATGAAGGGGTTAACCCAGAAATCCATGCTGGGAGATTATTGTTGGCTATGTGTCTGTAGGTCCCTTCCTGGAGAGACCTTCCATGGTTTCTTTCTGGAAAATAAGACTTATTTTTGTTTCAGAAGGCCTTTGAAAATGAATTCCAGATGGGAAAGGTGATGCATTAGTTGTACTTGTTGTTGCTGCTGCTATTTTTAGTGAATATATTTTAAATTGCTTTTAATTCTATCTATAGTGTAATTCTTTTATGTCTTAATGACGTGGAATTTTATCTGTACTTGTTTTCATTTTTTTTAACGCACTCTGAGTTCAAGGGCCAGGAAAAGGGCAATAAATAAATAAATAAATGAATAGTGACTGATCTGCAAGCATTCTGATTTTGGTCTTATAACACCTAATACATTTTAATATAAACTTTTTATGCAGTGGAATTTCCTCCTCAGTTTATGAAAAACTTTTTTATCTTTTTGGGGAGGGTGATAGAGAAAATGTTGGCTAGATTGAGAAAAAGAAATAGGAAGTTTATGAATGCTGCTAGAAGAAGTGAGAGTAAAAGAAGAAAGAGGAGAAGACAGAAAGAGAGAGCAGGGGAAGGAAGGAGTAGACCAAGTATACC